>NC_039282.1:20041263-20043763 GCF_003368295.1 Carassius auratus
AATATCATTAAAAGCGTGCATTAAAATGTGCATTTAATATTTACAGTATATATAAACAATAAGTATAATTTATAGAGTGATGAAAAAGCTGTTTGTACAGTTTGTTCTGCTGATTTAGTGTGTTTCGTGGAGGTTTTATTTAGATTACTGCACACACCCAAAAGGCCAAAGGTCACTTATTATATTAGTCTTATTCAGTTTCTTTGTGCCTTACACACACACACACACACACCCCTCCAAAGAATTCAGCTCTTTGTTTTTTAGCACAGGTGCTTTGTGTGTGTGTGTGTGTGTGTGTGTGTGTGTATCTGTGTGTGTTGCTCTGTCAGCATTCCATATGGGAGACAGGAAGTGTTTTCCCAGAATCCTCTCTGAAAAGTGCAGCTCAAATCAGCTTATGGTGAGGCTGGTGTTTTGAAGACTGTAGCTGGTTTCTAAAAGGTTGTGCTGATCATCCAGACGGACAGACAGACGGAGAGACAGACGGACAGAGAGACAACAGCTGGTTTAAAGTCCTGCGGGTCATAATCACTAAAGCTGGAGAATACGTTATTGAAACACAGTCTGGAACAGGATTTAGGATCAGTAAAACTTCATGTTTTTGAAAGACGTCTCTTCTTCAGCTCACCAGGGCTGCATTTATTTGATCAAAAATACAGTAAAAAAAGTGAAATATTATTCTAAAGTAATCATCTGTTTTCTGTGTGAATCTGTGTTAAAGTGTAATGTATTTCTGTGATGCTCCGCTGTATTTTCAGCATCATTCCTCCAGTCTTCAGTGTCACATGATCTTCAGAAATCAGAATAATATGATGATTTACTGCTCAAGAAACATTTCTGATTATTATCAGTGTTGAACACAGTTGTGCTGCTCAATATTTCTGTGAAACTGTGATGCATTTTATCTTCCAGGATTCACAGAAAGCTCAAAAGAACAGCATTTATTTGAAATAGAAATCTACTGTAGCATTATCAACGTCTTTTCTGTCACTTCTGATCAATATGTGATCACTAATGAGAACACGCGTGTGTGTCCTTGACGTGACACACAGCACTGATTCAGATCGGATACAAACACATAATTAGTTCATTAGCTGCTCAGAGGATCATGGGAAGGTTAAATCCACTGAAGAGAGAAACAAACACAGAAAGCTGATGGATCCGGGTTTGTGTTTCTGTTTATTCATAAAGCGTTCACAAGGTCACATGACCCACATCAAAACATGACTTGTGACAGCACAGACAGATATATATATATATATATGTAAAAGCAATATAATGTGTAATAATTACCAGAATAAGATAAACGTTTTTAATAATACGATTCTTAATGTCCATTTACTTTTTGGAATGTTTATTTATTTAAAGTATATTTTAAATAAGCATTAATAAATATACACAATGTTTATAAAATGATACAGATATTATGGGAAAATAAAAGAAAAATTTTAATAAATTATTTTAATAAAATGTACACTGTAAATTAAGAGAGAGTGTGCTTAATGTTTATTAATGTAATTTAATGTTTTGCTTATTTTTTTCTACTGAACTGTTAAATGAGTATAAATAATAATAGTAATGCTAATAAAACTAATAAAATTAATTTACACAACTGGTGGTACGTGCTAAAACAACAGTATTCTTAACCTTCTTCTCACATGCACACACACACACACACACACACACACACACCAGATAAACACACACACACACACACACACACTTGTGTTAGGGGAAGTTAGTTTTAAAAGTAATGCATTACAGTATTACTAATATATTATCTCTAAAAGTGTACCTGATAACATTACTTAGTAACTGATCATGGAAGGTGATGCCTTGTTACTTTTCATCATCTGCCCTGAGCTTGTTTGCTTGTTGTTAATGTTAAAAAGTTATATTTGTGACAAGTGTAAAGCAATTCAGCAATTAAAAAAACTAAAAACAAAACAAAAACAGAATGTTATGTTTACTTAAATTGATATTCACTCACAAACTTACACTCACTCATTTAGTCACACACACTCACACTCTCAATCACACTCACACGCTCTCTCTCACACATACACACACACACTCTTACACACTTACACTCACTCTCACTCACACACTCTCTCTTACTCAGACACACTCTCACTCTCTTACACTCAGACTCTCACTCTCTCACTCTCTCACTCTCACACACACTCAAACTCACTCACACTCTCATAGTCACTCACACACTCTTACACTCACACTCTCACTCTCTCATTCTCAAACACACACACTTACACTCACACAAACACACTCTTACACTCACTCTCACACGCTCACTCACACTCAGTCACTCACACAAACTTACACTCACACTCTCACACTCACTCATTCACTCATTTAGTCACACTCACACACTCTCAATCACACTCTCTCTCTCACACACACACACACACTCTTACACACACTCACTCTCTCACTCACACACTCTCTCACTCTCACACACTTACACTCAGACTCTTGCACGCTT
>NC_039282.1:20048763-20052478 GCF_003368295.1 Carassius auratus
GATAGATAGATAGATAGATAGATAGATAGATAGATAGATAGATAGATAGATAGATAGATAGATAGATAGATAGATAGATAGATAGATAGATAGATAGATAGATAGATAGATGGAATAATGCTAATGTTGATCTGAACGCTTAGGTCCCCTGTTAAATGGTAAACTGCGACATCTCTTTGGTTGCTTTGACATTTCTTGCCAATTTCATGTTAACTTTGAAAATATTCAATTGGCTAAATTTCTAAATCAATGTTACAATCAACATATATTTGTAACATTATATTATCATCCTTGCCATAGCATTCAGAGATGGTGAGAATGTGAAATATTGTTAAATGTAAGGTCAGCTGATCAGGCGTCACACTTCACCATCTAACAGGGGACCAGTGTGCTTTAGTCTAGTGAAAACACCACTACATGCACAGATCTGTTGCCGTGTATGTTTAGTATGTACAGTTTAGCTTGTGTGGAACTGTTTTATTATTTGACTTTTTTTTTTGTTCAACACAACAAAAATGACCCTCATTGGCCGATAAGAAACATCAAAGGAGGATTCGTTGTAGAGTGTTTGACAAAATTAATGTCTTGTAATCTATAATGTACGCTCAGCACTGCCGAGTGTTCCCCGCGATCTTTAAATCAAACATGTACGCGTATTTAAAAGCAATTTTAATACCCAGCATTTTGAGAGTGACTCCCTGATGCTCGCAAGTTAGGCTTGATAACATATCTAGACTGTTATTAGTATGTAGGCTATAACAGGTTTTGTAGTTGTCTATAGATCTGTTATCTTTCTCTATTTGAACTTTGAATATATAGAGAGCACTTATTGTTTCTACTTAATACGACTATTATGTTATTTGTTATGTGTTTATTTGTATGTTCAGTTGTGAAAAGGATTTCACTTTCAGTCGGTCACTCTCAACGTCACATCGTGATGACCGACACATTGTGATCCCAATTCTAGAAGCTCATAATTCATGTACGGTTCCAGTGTCTAAAGAGACTCAGATAAAATCATGCAGGAGAGAATCCAGGCAGTTGAACAAAACCTTTTTACACAGCTTGAGTGTTGTTGTTTTTACTGCATATGATAATTCATACACAGAAAGTAGAACTGAAATTATATTTATTGCAAGATGATTTTTCCAGTCAAACATTTTTAGACCAGAAGTTGGTCATTAGATTCCTTTTTTTTTTTATCTGTAAAAATCTTGTCTTGTGGCTTGAGTTAAGTGTTGGCATTAATGCTAATCAAACAATAAAAGGAGAGGAGAAAATAATTACATTAATTTCTCAAGTAAAGCATTATTAGTTTGTTTAATTTAAATCAACATAACAAATTTATGGGTTAAAAAGAGCAGAAAGAGCTCTTTAAGGTAACAATTGCATGTCAATACTTCTGACAGTAAAGAGTGCATGTGTTAGATAAAATGAGTTTGGTCCCCAGTTAGATGGTGACGTGTGACGCCTGTTAGACTGAATCACCTCTTCTTACATCACAGACACATTAACATTATATGTTAAATTAGGAAACATCATTGTATGTTAACTTAAGAAACAATATTATATGTTAACTTAAGAAACAATATTATATGTTAACTTAAGAAACAATATTATATGTTAGCTTGCTGCATTGAAAAAATTTCAGTTGAGTTCAGTAAAAATATCTTTTAACGCAGGCTACTTTAGCTGTTTAACACTGACATTTTTCAGAGGCTCCATTTTTAGGGTATTATCAGCATTGCCATTATATTCAGAAATAAATAAATAAAATAAAAGTAATTTTGTTAAATGTAAAGGCAACCAAACAGATCACGTCATACTTCACCATCTAACTGGGGACCGGTTTGATCTTGGAGGCTAATTTTTATTTTTTTTTTTAGGATGGATGGATGGATGGATGGATGGATGGATGGATGGATGGATGGATGGATGGATGGATGGGATGGATGATGGATGGATGGATGGATGGATGGATGGAGATGGATGGATGGATGGATGGATGGATGGATGGATGGATGGATGGATGGATGGATGGATGGATGGATGGATGGATGGATGGATGGATGGATGGATGGATGGATGGATGGATGGATAGATAGATAGATAGATAGATAGATAGATAGATAGATAGATAGATAGATAGATAGATAGATAGATAGATTAGATAGATAGATAGATAGATAGATAGATGGAATAATGCTAATGTTGATCTGAACGCTTAGGTCCCCTGTTAAATGGTAAACCTGCGACATCTCTTTGGTTGCTTTGACATTTCTTCAGATTTCATGTTAACTTTGAAAATATTCAATTGGCTAAATTTCTAAATCAATGTTACAATCAACATATATTGTAACATTATATTATCATCCTTGCCATAGGCATTCAGAGATGGTGAGAATGTGAAATATTGTTAAATTAAGGTCAGCTGATCAGGCGTCACACTTCACCATCTAACAGGGGACCAGTGTTTTTTTATTTTTTTATTTACTGCATTAAAATCTTCAGTTGGCTCCAGTAAATTAAATGAACTGAATGTCTTTTAACATTTGCACATTTGTAGATCCAACTGAAAATTCTCAATGCAACAATCAATCATATAATTTTGAGTTTTGACCTCTATGTGTGTATTAGTGTCAGGTGTTGTATGGAGAGCTACAAATAAATACATTGGCACTTTAGTCGTTAACACACTGACATTTTTTCAGAGCAGCACTTGATTTAGGGGCTCCATTTTTATTATCAACATTGCCAAGAAAAGTAAAACAACAAATCAAATGAAAATAATAAAATATGTTTATTTTAATTTTTTTTAAATAGTTCAAAATTACAGTGGCTTACATCAAAGTTATAACAGGTCTAAAACAGAGTCCCAAACAGGAGCTGGAAAACAGCTGTAGTCAATCATTTTCAAATGCTATGAGGCACTGATGCTGCATGTACATGGACCTTCAGTGTCACGGCACAGTTATAACTCAACACTGAATACTCCACATCACACACTCTCAGGGTTCATGGGCTCAGTACTGTTGACCTAACTTATCTTAACTGAAATTATTCTGTTGAGCACAAAGCATTTAACCGTTTTCCAGTCTCTTCCATTGTCCTTTAGAATCCTGTTTGGCATTTATGCATCTTTCACAGTCCACTTTTCCAGGAGCCTTCATTTCCTCCAAGTAGATCTTGAAACAGTGTTCTATGAGTTTCCTTCTCTGTTTCTGACCAGGGCTTTCTGGGCTCTTGCTATTTAACAAAATTAAAAGATAAAAAATATATATAGTGAATAATATATGAATGAATTAAAAAAAATTAATGTCAGTAATACATACTTTACAAAGTTGAAAACACGAAAAAGACAATGATCTTTAGATCTTATGTATTGTTTATGGTGAATGGAACATACCGTTTGATTTAATGGCACTAGTTATTACTGATGAATACTATATCCAATCATTTTTAATGCTTATTGTAAACTCTACAATAAGTCTTTGCACATAGTTTTGGCTTCCTGAAGTTCCTCAATAGTAGGACGCTCTTCCACTGATTTGCTCATCATTCTGCTTAAGATAGTTTAGTCTTCATCACATTGAAGACTGAAGTACTCGTTCTGACATGTAGAGACAGACCAAGTGGATCCTGGGTGTAGGGTGTAGTAGTCTGATCAGGGTGTTGTCCATCCGTCAGGATGTAATGGACCAAGCATCCTGCTACC
>NC_039282.1:20052578-20057578 GCF_003368295.1 Carassius auratus
TGTGTGTGTGTGTGTCACAGGAGGGTGTGACAGCCCCCTCAGAGGTCGACTGATGTCTGACACTGCGTCTCTTCCGTCTTTACAACCGAGTATCCCTCGGACGTCCCTTCATAAACACACACCTGCCCTTCACTAACAGAGTCACCAAAGCCTTTCCTGAGAGCAGCGGAGCAGGTACACACACACACACACACACACACTCACCTGTGACACCTGAGATCCTGCACACAGGTACAGAGAGTGATTGACAGCTGTATGTGTCTCTCGGTGAATAATTCAAGTGACGTTTGAGCGAGTTACTTTAAACTTTAAACATGCCAGAAGAAGTCTCTGTTCGAAAGTCAAAACATTTTCATACGCTACACTTTATTTTATTTTTATTAGGAAATGGAGTGTGACGTGACGCTGATCCTTAAAATTAAGTCAAATAGTTAAATTGTACCTGTTAAAACAGCAAGATGTGTTGAATTCTTGATTTCTGAAGATCACGTGACTCTAAAGACTGAAGGAATGATGCTGAAAATACTGATTTGATCAAATGTATAAATAATAATTTAAAGTATATTAATATAGAACATGGTTATTTTGAACTGTAATAATGTTTTAATGTTTTTTTCCATGTATATTTGATCAAATAAATGCATCCTTGATAAGCAGAAGAGACTTCAAGTAATAATATATATATATATATATATATATATATATTTCCCTAAGCTGTAAGTTGTAACCATCAGAATAAAAAAAAAAAAACCTTGAAATATTTCAGTTTGTGTGCAATGAATCTAGAATATAAGAAAGTTTATTTTTTATGAAATTACAAAAAATAAAGACCTTTTCCATGATATTAATTTTTTTTAGATGCACCTGTATATATATGTCTGTATGTAAACTTATTTTATTTCAGCCAGGCATTTTTCGTTTTTATTTAAATGACCTTGATGTACTAAAATAACAGCAACCAAAATAAAAGTTTATTATGGAAACTAAAAAAAAAAATTATAGTTTATAATAGTATCTTGATATACTAAAATAACTAAAACAAAAATTTGTTTAGAAAACTCATAAAAGTAAAAAAAAAAAAAAAACTTATAGATAAATGCAAAGCTAATGTTCTATATCTGTAATAGTATCTCCTGCACCGGAAAACAACAGACTTCTGGAAGCGCCACCTGCTGGAGACTTTACAGTTTAGATTCTTGGTTTTCTTGCATTTACATCCTGTCTTTGCTTCTTTAAGACGTCTGTATGCAAACGAGCTTCACATTAGGAAACGAGTTGCTGCTCATGTTTCGGTCAGTTTGATTTGAGAGGAGGCGATCTGTTGTTTGTGCAGCCATTCTCTCCAGCGCTGAAGAACCTGCAGGAGAAGATTTGTCTTCTGGAGCTGGAGCGATGTGATGCTCAGAAGAAGCTCCAGACCGTCTCCAGAGAGTCCCACACACTCGGAGCACACACACACAAACCACGGTGAGAATGATCTCGCTCCTCTACACCAGCGATACTCACCTACCCTCATAGTATTTATTATATACGATTTATATATATAAGAATTAAATAAGATTATTTTTGAATACTTGTTTAATATTTTTTACGTTTTAATTTTCATTTGAAGTTGAATATTTTTTTAATATGATAATTACATATAGCCTTTTTTTCTAGTTTTAGTTTTAAATTTCAGCACAATTTTTTTTTAGTTAGTTGCCAAATCAACATTTACATTTTTTGTTTAAGTTTGTTAGCTTTAAACATTCTCATGTAATATTTAATTTACATGAGAATGTTTTTTTCATCAATTGACATTTTTCGTTTTAATTTTAGTGTAAGTTTTTTTAATTAATTAAAATTAATATTTAGTAATTTATTAGTTAAAATAATAACTAATTGCATAAAGCTTTAAAGTATTTTTATTAAAATTTTAGTAATGCAGTAATTCAGCTTAGCTATTTATTTTGTAAATGAATTAATTTATATTTTATATGCCTTTGGTATTTTAATAAATGTTTTTTAAAAGTATGTTATATGTTAGTGATTTATTAGTTTAAATGTAACTAATTTCATAAAGCTTTAAAGTATTTTTATTAAATTTTTTGTAATGCAGTAATTCAGCTTAGCTAATTTGTAAATAAATAAATTTATATTATAGATTTAAATCTTTTATTTTCAGTACATTTTGTTAGTTTTTTGCATATATAATTTTTTTTGGTAATTTTAGCACTTTTTTTGTTTCAGTTACTTTTTCAGTTTTTTTTTTAATGTAATGATTTTTTTGTTTTTTTTATCTAATATCAGTTTTACTTTAATTGCTGAAGATTACTTATACAAGTTTTAGCCTTAGTTAATAATAGCAGCATACGTTGCCACAGGGCTTTATCCCCCGCCTCACATCAACAGCAAATGTACAACAGGATGTTGTTTTGTCTGTAGATCTGCTCTCTCAGCTGTCTGCGGCCGAGGCTCAGTGCTCACGCTTGGAGAGACATTTGGAGCACATGAGGAAGACCGTGAGAAACACCGAATCAGACAGAAGCGCTGTGCTGCGTCGACAGGTGCGTCTCACACACGCTGAAACAGGTGTGTGTGTGTGTGTGTGTGTTAATATCCCGTGTGTGTTGTGCAGGTGTCTCTGGAGCGTCTGGGATCAGCGGATCGGACTGATGTTCAGCTGAAGCTGCAGAAGCTGGATCTTCTGGAGCAGGAGTATCACCGGCTGACGGAGACTCAGAGCTCCACTGAGAGGAAGATCAGACAGCTGGAGAGGAAACTACAGGAAGAGGAACATCAGAGGAAACTGGTGCAGGGAGAAAGCAGCTCAGGTTCGTCTGTCCACCTGTCTGTCTGTCTGTCAGTCAGTCTGTATTATGTTAACTGTGTTGATCTGTTCTGTGCTCAGTTGCAGACGGGTCTAGAAGCCAATCGTCTGCTCATCCAGTCTGTCTCTCCACGTCCACATAAGTCCAGCAGAATCAAACCGAAGAAACTCGCAACAAAGGTAAACGAGCGCAGACAAATCGGATTCCTCAAACACGTTACTCAAACTACTTGGAGGTGGGAGATATGACCTGAATCACCATGATATAAGTCATTTTAAACCACAGTAAGAACCAACATCACCACACAGTACTTCTGGCCGAAATCAGATGCTAGTTTAATTTAAAGTCGTAGCCTTTATTTCTCAACAGTGTTGCTTAAATGACTGTTAATAACTTTTAGAAATTCAAAAATTAAAATCAGACTCTTTGACAGCTGGCTAAATTTGACAAGGCAGCCTTTAAATCTCTTAATGGAATAAAACCAACCAATACTTAAATCTTATTATAGAACAGAACAAACCGATTTTAAATCTCGTAACAAAACCGACTTATTTAAATCTTGTAACGGACCAAAACCGACTGATATTTAAATCTTGTAACGGAACAAAACAGACTTGTATTTAAATCTTGTAACAGAACAAAACCGACTGATGTTTAAATCTCATAACAGAATAGACTCGACCAATATTTATATGTCGTAACTTAAAACCGACCGATATTTAAATCTCGTAACAACAAAACCAACCGATATTTAAATCTTGTAACATAAAAAAACAGACTGATATTTAAATTTTGTAATCGAACGAAACCGATTAATATTTGAATCTCGTAACAGAACAAATCCGACCGATATTTAAATCTTGTAACATAACAAAACACTGATATTTACATTTTGTAACCGAACAAAACCGACCGATATTTGAATCTCGTAACAGAACTAAATCTAATGATATTTACATTTCGTAACAGAACAAAACAGATAAATATTTGAATCTCGTAACAGAACAAATCCGACCGATATTTAAATCTTGTAACATAACAAAACAGACTGATATTTAAATTTTGTAACCGAACAAAACGGACCGATATTTAAATCTCGTAACAGAACAAAATCTAATGATATTTAAATTTCGTAACAGAAACAGTAACAGAAGAGAACCAACCGATATTTAAATCTTGTAACAAAACAGAACTGACCCTACGATACTTAAATCTCAAAATAGAACAGATCAAGCCGATATTTAAGCATTATAATAGAAAAAAATCTAACAATATTTAAATCCACTAATTTAAAAAACCAACAAACATTTAAATCTTGTAATACAACAAAATAGACTGATAAGGAGATCATAACCTGCCAATATGTATATTTCTTAATAGAGTAAAAAGCATATATCAGCTCTAAAACTTGCTTTTGGTAAAGCGCTAAACATTAAAGATATAATAATATGACTTTCTGTGAAGCTGCTTTGAATGTGCATTGTCATAATTGTTTTACACAAATAAATGAATGTCTGCTTTAATTACTGAGATGAGACGCTCGTGTGTGTTTCTGCAGAAACATCCGTCGCAGCCGCAGCCGCATTACAGACTCAGTCTGGGAGACGTGCCGTTTGTGACCGGGACGGTAAAGACACAAACACACTAACATTTGATTTTATACTCAACTTTGTCATGGGTTTTTTGCATCAAAAACAGTTGCGTGTTTATGAATATGGAGCAGCATTGTGGACGTTAATGTGTCTGTGTGTCTTCAGTCGACAGGCTCGAGTCACTCCGTACGAGCAAACGTCCAGCACGTCCTTCATCTCATGACGCAGCATCATCCTCAGCTGTGTAACGAGCGGGTGCTAGGACACGCCCCCTCCACCAATCACAGCACTAGCTCCTCCTCTTCCTGTGGGGAGGAGCTGTCCGAGCTGCTGCTGACGCTGCAGGACGAGTTTGGACAGATGAGCTTGTGAGGCTTGTTCTTGTTATTTTATTAGTGACCTGAAACTCATTTTTTAGGTTAACTTGAAACACTGTTATTTTAAAATCAATGACATACTATTTTTATTTTTTTATAATATATTTTTTTTAGATATTTATTTTCTGCTTTCATGTTAATTTTAGTTAAAGTTTTAGTACTTTTGTTGTGTGTTATTGTCTTTTTTTTATGTCTATATAATATATTTTTTATTATTATTT
>NC_039282.1:20062578-20082442 GCF_003368295.1 Carassius auratus
CCCACTAAAAGTAATAATAATAAAAATAAATTCTAACAAAAAGTCTTTTAAAATATTTATATATAAATGAAAAAACTTTGGGGGGGGGGGAATTGCATGAAGAGGTTTTTTAGGACCATTAAAATTGTTCCATTATGCATTAATGTAATGAAAATTAAACATACATTATATATATAAATATATATATATATACTGTAATGAATAAAAAAATTGTAAATAAATTTAAGGACGTTTCATTAATGTTACAATGATAATGGTCTTTAAAACAGGCTTATTTTAGATCATAACATTATTAATTTTTTTAAGTTTTTGTGAAACTGACACAGGTTAATGTTAGCGACCCGTGCGAGAGAAGCTAGTAAAAGCAAACTGACATCACTTTTTTTTTCTGTCCTATGCAGATTTTGGCAAATGCACTTAGAGTCACACCTGTGCAAACACACACACACACACACACTCCGGATAGATATCTCTGTATATCCATGTAGCTTCAGAACTGAACGGTTTTATACATAGATCTCTTTTTAAAGTCACTCAGGAAGGCAACGCAAACATTTGTAAGGCAAGATCCATTAGACGCACACATTCTGCCATCCTGAGAAAGAAAAGTGTGAGGGCTGCGTAGCCCTTTAAAACACACAACTATATGTACAGATTCAGAAAGTTCCTCTACGGCGCGTCCGGAAACACACACACACACACACACACACACGCTCTAATCGCTCTCTGGCCGCCAGCCGCTGCTCGCTTGACTGAGATGTTCAATGATTGTTTTGGGATTCGGGGAATGGAGAAATGTTGCTGTGTTGCGTTTTTCTGTGTAAACAGGGACAACTGAAGTCTGAGGGGTGAAATCTGTTGAAAGTAAAAGATAAATTATCAAAACGATTTGTCTCGTCTGACAATTTCTGTACGCTACAAACGCTGAAAAGAAAACAGTGGCTTAGTCTGATGAGTAACAAAATAACAACTACTACAAAACAATTCTAAAAATGTAACACCGGGATGCTGGAAATGTAACAAGTTCTAAAAGAGTAACACCAGGCTGCTGGAATCGCTTCTAAGTGTTAAAAATGTAACAATTCCAGCAACTGGTGTTACAAGTTGTAAAAATGGGTTACACTTTATTTTAATGTGTCCTTGTTCTAGTGTACTTATACATTTAAGTACTGAGTAATATTAAGTAATTACCTACTTACTATACGGTTAGGGTTAGAATAATGGTTGCTTGCATGTAATTATGCATAAATAATTGTTATTATAATAGTAAATACATGTGTAACAAGGACACCTTTAAATAAAGTGTTACCTAAAATTGTAACACCAGGCTGCTGAAATTGCTACAAAGTGTAAAAAACGTATTAGTTCCAGCAACTGGTGTTACACTGTTACAAGTTGTACAAATACAACAGCAGACAGCTGGAATTATTGCAAAGTTAAAAATGTAACACCGGGCTGCTGGAATTGTCAGTGGTTTCAAAAATGTAACACTGTGACATCACGCAGCTGGACTTGTTACAAGTTCTAAAAGTGTAACACCATGATTCTGAAATTGTTACAAAGATGTTAAAACGTAACAATTCAAGCAGCTGGTGTTACACTGTTAAAAGTTGTACAAAAACAAAAAAATAACACCAAGCAGCTGGAATCACTACAATCTTTAGAAACGTTACACTGGGTATCTGGAATTGTTAGGAGTGATAAAAATGTAACACCAGGATCCTGGAACTGTCACAAGTTTAAAACAAATGTAACACCAGGCAGCTGTATTTGTTACAAGTTCTAAACACGTAACACTAGACACCTGTGTTTGTTACTGCCTGGACTTGTCACGTTTCCTACAACGAGTTGTTTCATTTAGAATAGAATATGTTTAGCTATTACAACGTGGCCACTGAGAACATCACTCTTTTCAGTCGTAATGTTTGCGTATTATTACACACTCCTCCGACTGCGCGACACCATCCATCGTTCTCCACTGAGCAAGACGCGTCTCCACAGCAACGGCAAGAAGGCAACAATGAAGCGTTCCTCAAAGCCTCGTCGGTATTTCACCAAGACAGAATCCATCAGGTGACCTTTGCCCTCGCGACGTCACTGGCCGTGTTTGTCGCAGTCGTCGTCCAGGCATCCGTTCATGCGGTGCGAGTCGTCTCCGAAGGCTCCCTGAGACTGCAGCAGCTCGAACTCCTCGTCCAGGAAGTCCAGCGAGTTGTTGCTCGGTAGACCGCGGATGGTGAACTTGTGCGAGACTTTGGCCCACTGCTCGCGGTTGGCGGCCACGCGCTCGTAAAGCTCGGCCGAACGCGGGAAAATCTCCTGCAGGAGCCTGGAAAAGAACCAGTTAGGTTAAACTCTCGAGCTGCTCTTGATACACAAGCAGCGTCACATGCATGAAGTGAGTGGTTCTCTGACTTGTATATTGGCATGGCAATGTGCTCCATGAAGCTGATCTGGAGTTCAGGGATGTAGGCTTTCTCACGGTCCATCATCTCGCTGGGTCTGTTTCCCATCGCCTTCTCCTGAAGACACAAGAACAGAGTCAGGTGCATCAATGATCGAACTCCATCTCCTGCATCTCTTCAGTCGTCTGATTCAGTCGTGTACAGTATCCAGTCAAAGTTGTTTCCAGAAGCTTTACTTCCACTGTTCCTCAGCGGAGGAATGATCTTCACAAGCCTCCAGAACACCTCACATCTTCTGAGGAGCCTTGCTTTCTTCAGCTCTCCATCACTGCGTTATACTGAACATCTCATCTTCCTGAGAGACACATGAGCACAGATAGAAATGAGGTTGAACTCACCAGATCGCCCTGAGAGAAGAACTCTTTATAGATCAGCTCCTGTAAAACACACACAGAAGAGTCAGAGAGTTTGACTGAGCGCTGGGGGTCTCGGGTGAGTTAGTGAGCGTCAGGACTGTACCGCGATCTTCCTGGTGGTCTTCCAGCCCTTGGTCTGGTCAGAGAGGTCACAGGAGGTCATGAGGAGACACAGCAGCAGACTGCGATGGCTTTGACTCCTCGGGTTATAACCGGCTGCACAGACACACTTATATTAAATACTCACATTAATAAGAACTCAAGACAAGACATTTTTAATTCTCACTACAGCTGAAACACTACATTTCATTTTTACTTTATTGTGCAGGACAGTCCAGTGTTATTTTAAAATCATTGAGATACTATTATATTTTTTATAATATTTAGAATTTTGTTTAGTTCTTTTTCATTATTTAAAAATATTTTATTTTATTTTCTGTTTTTGGTTACTTTTTGGTGATTTTTTTAATGTTTATTTCATTTAGCAAAACTATAAATTTTTTGTTAATGATTTTAGTTTTTGTTAACTATAACAACCCTGTGGTTGAACATTTATTAATATTATTTATTTACAAATTATTATTTTTATTTTACATTTTTATCTCAATTAATTAATTAATTCATTTTTATTATATTATTTTATTTTATTTTATTTTTTATTTAAATTAAAATATTATATATATCTTTTAACCTATTTTATTTCTCAAAATTTAAATAAAACTTAGTTAACTTTTTAACAAATACAAACAAAACTTTATTTATTTGGAATTATTTAATATTTTTATTATATTAATATATATTATTTTATATAATATTTTTATAAATTATGGTAGATTTAATATTTTTTTTTACTTTCTCTGAAACATTTTTTTCTAATAGAAATGGAACAGGTGATGTTTATTAAGCACTGAAATGGTCTCACCATCAGCCATCTTCTGCAGGTCCTTGAAGATCCTCAGGTGATGAGCCAGATCTGTGGCCAGGATGATCTCTCTCATCAGATCCAGCATCCGCTGATAGTCCTGAACACCAGAGAGAGCAGAGCATCATGGTCAGGATGATTCATAGACTTGATCCTTTTCAATCAGAGAAATCGAGCTCGTCGAGGAAGAGATGCACCTTTCTGGAGAACTTCTCAAAGATGTTGCAGCCTTGTGTGTTGAGGATGGCGATGGCCTGAGCGAAGTGATGTCTCTGAAACACAAACACACACACATAGACACTACTAGATCAGCACTGAGTGTGTGTGTGTGTGTGTGTGTGTGTGTGTGTGTGTGTGTGTGTGTGTGTGCGCGTGGTGAACAGCAGAGGGCAGCAGACACACTCCATCTGAGCATCATTCACAGGTGCAAACACATCACAGTTATAGTATAAACTCATGAGTGTGTGTGTGTGTGTGTGTGTGTGTGTACCTCCATCACAGATCCCTCTGAACTGTAAAGGGCTGCCAGAACAGATTGCTGGTGAAAACAGATAAATGTCACACATATTAATTCATAACATTTCACACAAACCATGAAGCGTCTCACGAAGGCATTCGGCGGATGAGGGACGTACCGAGGCCACCTGGAAGGAGTTGTTGGTTCCTCGATGGTCCAGATCATGACACATGCAGGACACGAAGAGCGCCAGGATCTCTATATCTCTGCCAGAACAGAAATTACATCATTTAGTAGGAAACAAGAATTCAAAATTTAAATTGTAACTGTATAGAAAATATATAAATTTAATAAATTAGTAGTACAAAATTATAAACATTTTATTAGTACAAAATAGCACAAATTTGAATAAATAAGTAGTTCAAAATAATATAAATTTAAAAAAAATAGAACAAAATAATATAAATTTAATTAGTACAAAATGGCATAAATTTGAATCAATTAGTAGAAATAATATAAACTTTAAAAATCAGAAAAAAAAGTTTATTTTATATTGATATCATATTCTTAATATTTGTTTTATGCTTGTGAAGCACTTTGAGTTGCATTCCATGTAGGAAAAGTACTATATAAATTATTATTATTATTATTATTATTATTATTATTATTATAAGTTGAATTAATTAGTTGTACTTCGTTACTTTTAAACCATTAGTAAAAAGGTCATGTGGAAAAAACTAAACAATAAAACTAGAAGCATCCTAATGTACAGGAGTGAGCTGAACACATCTTAAATCATTACTACATTTTTTAATAAAATTACTACATTCATAATTCAGGTGGAGTGCCTTAATTTGGGAGGTGATGAATTGTTGATTTGATTCATTTACATGAGCTGTCTGAATCAACTGATTCACTCAAATGATTCAAACCCCACACTGACTGTAAAGCTGTGTAAAGCTCAGCAATGCAGTGTTTTATCCTGTGGCACTGGTTGGGAAAGCAGCTTGTTCCTGGTCTGAGTGGTTCTCTGCTTACTCGAGGTAGTTGGACAGTTGGAGGTTCTTGTAGAGCAGGTAGCAGAAGTGTGAGACGGAGAAAGCGTGCATCCAGTTATGATACGGAGGGTCTCTGTAGCCCTTCTTCACCATCAGACAAAACCTGCAACAACAGGAAAAGATGCTCTGAATGTGTCTTATTGATTCATCAGGCAGAAGCTCATCATCCCTCTGCAATGACTTATAGATGAGTCGCTCTGTTGCCTAGCAACAGCATCAGCATCAGCATCAGCATCAGCTCAGGTGAGGCAGACTCTGATCAAATATTCATGATTGATGAAACTGATCAGCTGTCAGCTACAAATATCAGGTTTTTATGACAGGTTGAGTTTTTTATCATAAAAATGTGTTTGAAAATTTAATACTAATAAGAGCGATGACTGAGAAGTGCACAAGAGCTCGAGGAAAATAGGAGTTTCATCAAAAATATTGGTGAATATATAAATTAGTAGCACAAAATAGCCAAACTGAGTTAATTACTAGTGCAAAATTATATAAATTAATAGTAAAAAATTATATTAATTAGTTCAAAATAGTAAACTTGGTATAAATTAGCAGTACAAAAATGTTATACATTTGTAATAAAAAATGGCAAAATTTTATTAACTAGTAGTACAACTCCTCGCATAAATTAATAGAACAAATAGTATAAACTACCAGTCCAAAAAAATCATTTAAATTACATAAATGGTTTATTATTAATATATATATTAGTACAAAATAGCCAAATTGTTTTAATTCGTAGCACAAAATAGTCAAATGCAGTAGAAAATGGTTTTAATTTTATCAATTAGTATTACAGTATAATCTCAGAATAAACAGAATAAATTAATAGAATGAATACTGTAACTTGTATAAATTACCCGTTCAAAATAATGTTACTGTATAAACTAATAATAGCCATGATATCATAATAATAAATTGTATAAACTGTTTGAATTATCAGTACAAAACGGAATAAATGAAGAATTACTAGTACAAAATAGTAGTAATAGTTTAAACTAAACCAAATTCAAATCTAAAAACATGATAGATGATTTTAGCTAGATTTGTACAAGATTAGTTCATTATTGACCTTTGGGTGTGTGGTGTTTCTGTACCTGGCTAATGTGTGGAGGTCGAGCTTATAGGTGTTGATGAAGCCCATGTCTTCAAGCATGCTCAGGACGCCCTGAGAGAGAGAGAGAGAGAGAGAGAGTGTGTATGAGAGTTTGAAAGAGTGTGAGAGAGTGAGAGAAAGAGTGTGTGTGAGTGTGAGTATGAGAGTGTGACAGAGTGAGAGAAAGTGTGACAGAGAGACAGAAAGAGAAAGAGTGTGAGTGTGTGTGTTTGTGAGAATGTGAGAGAAAGAGTTTGTGTGAGTATGAGAGTGTGAAAGAGTGAGAAAGAGTGTGAGAGAGTGTGTGAGAGAGTGAGAGAGTATGAGAGAGAGTGTGTGAGAGAGAGAGAATGAGAGTGTGAGAGAGAGTGTGCGAGAGTGAGAGAGTGTGCGAGAGTGAGATAGAGAGTGTGAGAGTGTTAGAGAGAGAGAGTGTGCGAGAGTGAGAGTGTGAGAGAGAGAGCGTGCGAGAGTGAGAGTGTGAGAGAGAGAGTGTGCGAGAGTGAGAGTGTGAGAGAGAGTGTGAGAGTGTGAGAGTGTGAGAGAGAGTGTGAGAGTGTGCGAGAGTGAGAGTGTGAGAGAGAGAGAGAGAGTGTGCGAGAGTGAGAGAGTGTGAGAGTGTGCGAGAGTGAGAGTGTGAGAGAGAGAGATAGAGAGTGTGAGAGTGAGAGAGTGAGAGAGTTTGCGAGAGTGTGAGAGAGAGAGAGAGAGAGAGAGTGTGCGAGAGTGAGAGTGTGAGAGAGAGTGTGAGAGTGTGCGAGAGTGAGAGTGTGAGAGAGAGAGAGAGAGTGTGCGAGAGTGAGAGAGTGTGAGAGTGTGCGAGAGTGAGAGTGTGAGAGAGAGAGATAGAGAGTGTGCGAGAGTGAGAGTGTGAGAGAGAGAGTGTGTGTGTGTTTGATCAGTGTCTGTCTTCAGTGTTTATCGTCTGGTTCGTGCTCGTGTCATACCATAGGCGTGCTGTCGTCGGGCAGAGAGCGAGGCGTGTACGTGAACTCGGAGAAGTCCGGATGGATTTTCTGGACCGGCTCGATGCCGCTGTGCAGGAGTTTAGTGACCTCCTCCTCCGAAACCTTCATGTGGTACATCATCATCTCATTGGCCAGATGACTGCGGAACTGAGCCTCATGGACCTTCTTATACAGCAGAGACTGACACACACACACACACAGAGAAAAACACACACATATTTATATTAATATTTATGAAGAAATTCCTATAAAATCTTATTCTTTGAATTTATTTTCTAAATTTTAATTTATATTAACATTTATATATGTATACTATTAAATGTTTTATATAAGTTTATTTATATTCTTAAATACGTATTTTTATATAGTACATAAACTGCAAAAAATATATAATAGAATATAAATAAATATTTATATGTTTATACATATACATTTCTATACATTTATATGTATATATGTAAATTTATATTTATATGTAAAGAAAAGAGTATATAGATTATGAAATATAAATATACATTTATAAATACAAATTCTTATACATATTCATTATATTTGATCATATATATATATATATATATATACAAAATAGCTAAAAGATATGTATCTAAAAATAAATGTTTAAAATCTATAAATTTTATAAAAGAAATTGTTTTAGTAATATATATACGTGCAATTGTTATGTAAAATGTACATTTAAAAAATGTAAATTCTACTATATACTATATATAATATATAATAGAATACACATTAAATGCTAATTTCTATAAAGCTTGTACGTTTTTGTCGATATCATATTGTGTTGAGTGATGGAGGGATGCTGCAGAAGCTCTTACATGAGCGATGCTGATGCCACAGTAGATGGAGAACGCCGTTGCCAGATCCTCATCGAAACGATTGAACCACGGCCCGTTCGTTTTATTGACCAGTTCTGCCACACCGATCACCTCTGATGAGAGAACAGATCAGATCAGATGTTCTCCTGGGTTTCTGTACTTGTGTCTGTGGTTGATGCACATCAGCATCGCTTCGAATCAGAAGTCTCTGATGCGCTCAACTTCTCTACAAGCAAAGCCTCAAGGATCCCTCACTTTCAGTTAGTTCTCTGTAAATCTCAAGCCTGGAGCGGTGTGTTTCTCTTTAGACGTTCATCTTGATGGGTTTCTGATGGCTGTTTGTGGTAATTATCTTTAAATGTGATTCAGGACTCAATCTTGCAGCATAATTCTCCAGCAGCTTTCACTACACTGTAACTTTGTTTCTTTTTTTTTTTGAGGTTGTAAATAAAATTATTGAAGTACATTTTACAATAAAACACTTTCAGGCTTACTACTAAATAATATTTCATAATTCAGTTTGTTACCTGTAGTTTCTTTTTTAATTTTAATTTCTTTATTAATTATTTATTTACTAGAAATTGAGTTTCACTGAGTGAATTGTTAATCCTGCACCAAATAAGTTTCTAAATTGCAATGTTAAATACACATTTAATCATTTATATAGATTTTATTTATTAATGAAAATCTAATATTTTCCCCTTAAATTTTCCATAGGGATTTTAGATCTTTATCTACATCCTGTTCAGTTTATTGTAACTGTGTAAATAATTTAATTAAAATTGATAATGTTTTAGATGTCTGAACGAGTGGACGAAATAATCTTTTACGAGCAATTACATTTTTTTATGTAATTTACAAATGTTTTAATATTTTCTTTATTTCAGTGTCTGATTTTTTTCCATAGGGACTGTGTCGGGAACGCCTCCAGGATTGACGCGTCTGACCTTCGTTCTCATCTTTGATGGGGAAGCAGAGGATGTTTCGCGTCCTGAAGCCCGTGCTGTCGTCCACACCGCGGTAAAACAGAGGATGGGAATACGCATCCTTGATGTTGAGGATTTTCCCAGTAGTGGCCACGTGACCAGCGATGCCTTGATCCGCCGGGATACGAAACTCCTTCTGCTCAGACCAGAGAGAGAGAGTAGGGAAGTCTGATTCATTCAAATACATTCAAATCACAAAAATACATTATTTGCATGTGCTTTAAATCCTTGCTGGTTAAACATTTAATTTGCATGCTGTTCAGACATGCTTTTTCTGAGCATGCACACTGAAAATCCTGTCAAACAGCGGCTGAGTACTGGACTGAGTTATCTTTATGTCTGACTGCGCTAATCCTGTCAAAAACACACGAGGTTTACATATAAACACAGCTGTCTAAAGTCTAAAGTGAAAGTAAGCAGCTGAGAGAAACCGATGCGTGTAGCTCTTAAAGTGACAGCAGTCTAATAATACTAAGTCATTTAAGAGACAGTTCACCCCCAAAATTTTGAAACCTGTCATTATTTTTTCACACTCACATGTTGTCCCAAACCTGTTTTAATTTATTTCTTATGCTGAACACAAAAGAAGACATATTTTGAAACAGTTTGACTTTGATAGTAGGAAAACTGTTGTTCATAAGGAGATAGACATTCATTCAGGATTAAAACAACTCGAGAGTGAGTACATGATGGCATTTAATGTTAATAAAACAACAAAACACAAGAGAAAAATCACTCACTGCTCGTGACCAAAGATCTTTAACACAGTAATAATGGGGACGTTTTTTATTTTATTTTATTGAACTAAACTGATATGAATAATAACACTTCTGTCTTCTGTAGAGCAAAATGTGCTTCATAATCATGAATTTTATTACGTTTTATATCACTTTTATGAAAAGTATTTTAATATATAGGTATACATATATATAACTGAAACAAAATATACTTCAAATAATGAATCAATGTAATATTAATTAATCATAATAATAATAAAATAATATATATATATATATATATATATATATATATATATATATATATATTTTTTTTTTTTTTTTTCACTTGTATATGCCCAAAAGGAGGTTTTTCGTGTTTTTTTATGAATTATTTTTTTATTTTTTTATTTATTAAACTAAGTAGAATCAGCACTGAGTTAAACTAAGCTGAATAATGACACTGTTGTCTTCTGCTACACAGCTGCATTCCCTTTAAAATCAGTGAATATTAAAGTAATATTCCTGTTTATTAGCTTTGAATGGATCTGTACTGTATGAAGCGCTGGATCTGACACAAACCTCGTCATCGTTCACGACTCCTCCATCAAACACTTTAGCCACGAGCTCATGACTGAAGTGATCCAGCAGGAACACAGAACAACTGAGAGAGAGACAGAGAACACGCTAAAACAACACTCATCCCATAATATCCGTGTTTCAGCTCTGTCTGCGTTAGACTAGTAAATATGCAGCGTGTGTGCGTTTGATTAAATGTTTCTAGATTTGATTGGAGTTAATTGATATTTATTCGGCTGCTGCTCTGTCCATGCTAACAGTCTGGAACAAAACCCAAAACTATCAAAGCCATAATGAAGCATGTGTTTGTGTCTCACATCTCAGCGTTGCTCAGGTTTCTGGCCTCGATGATGATCTCCTGCAGTAATACAGACACGTCATCTGAACGAGAGACGGAGAGAAAGATGTTACACGGTGAATCTGCTTCATCACATGCATGCATGCAAACCTTCTTTAGAGTCGACATGAAACATCGTTTGATTTCTATAACGTGACTGGAATTATAGTATTACTGTAACACTTGAAATGCATTAACTAACAATGTGATGCACTATTTCTAATCACTAAAGCATCACAGTTCATTGTTAGTTCATGTCAGCTCAGGTCCATTAAATAATAATAACACTTTACATTACATTATTCAACTATATTATACAACTCTTGATGTTAATGATGTATTAATTACTTTTAAAATAAACAATTGGCAAAATGAGCTGTGATTAATAAATACTTTAGATATATTTTTCAACTAATTAAATACATTTCAATGTATTTCATTTCAGTGCAATGCGATTCAATGCAATTCAAGTCAATTCAATTAATTTAAATGCAATGTAATTCATTTCAATTTATTTAAATGAAAAGCAATGTAATGCAATGCAGTTCAATTTAATTAAATACAATGCAAAGCAAAGTCAATTACAATAATTTAAATGCAATGCAAATGTAATTTAATTTAATTCAATTAATTTCAATGCAAGGCAATTCAACTTAATGCAATGCAAAGCAATTATT
This sequence comes from Carassius auratus, assembly GCF_003368295.1. Lineage (NCBI taxonomy): Eukaryota > Metazoa > Chordata > Actinopteri > Cypriniformes > Cyprinidae > Carassius > Carassius auratus. The sequence continues at coordinate 20,074,032 of NC_039282.1, forward strand.
TTCAATTAAATTAATTTAATTTAATTGCAATGCTATGCAATTCAATTCAATGCAAAATCATGCAACTAATTTCAATGCAATGCAATTTAAATCAAATCAATTTAATTAAATTTAATGCAAAGCAATGCAATTAATTTCAATCAAGAGCAATTTGATTTAATTCAATACAATGCAATGCAATTGAAATCAATTAAATTAATTTAAATCCAATGCAATGCATTAACACACACACAAACACACACACATATATATATATATATATATATATATATATATATATATATATATATATATATATATATATATATATATATATATATATATGTGTGTATTAAATGGCCTGGATCAGCAAAAAATATTGTGGTTTCAGAGGTGGAGACAGTTATTAAATATAGAAGAGAGATTATGAAAGGAAACATGTTTTTCTTGATAACCGGGTCACTGATAAATCACTGACAATCAGATCAGGAACATGAATTCTGATGGTAAAAAGAGTCAGTGTTGATTCATCCTGACATTCAGATTATTCCTGACTCACCGAGGTGTGTGAAGAGGTTTTTAGCCACTTGCAGCAGAGCCTGAAGAAAACAAGACAGATAAGAGTCAATATGCGTGTGTGTGTGTGTGTGTGTGTGTGTGTGTGTGTGTGTTGAAGGGTCAGGGCAGTATGTGCTATTCCTGGTGCATTGTGGGATTTCACAGCAGTCTGAAAACCTGTGAGACCCCCAGAGCTGTCCATATAGAGTCCATCACTTTCCCTCCCTCGCTCTCTTGCTCTTCCAGTTCGATTCAATTAACTTCAATTCAACTAACTGTTTAACAGCTTTACTGGCACAGCAAAAGTGCATTTTCTATAGCCGAAGCATTCAATTATTATACACACACACACAATGCCTTGCAAAGGTATTATTTTTCACGTTTTGTTATGTTGCTGCCTTAAATTAAACTACTTTAAATTGCTTTTTCCACATCCATCTACACTCCATACACCATGCAAAAGTATTAAAAATAAAACAGAAATAAATAAGTCTATGGGCCCTATTTTAACGATCTAATTAACTTTTAAACACTGTTTACAATTTAATGTGTGCATGTCTCTTTAAATGCATTCATTAGCATTTAAAGAGACATGCATCGAAACGGCTCGCTGTGAACAGAGCTGTTTTTGACAGGGTAAAAATGAGGGATTTTAACCCTTAAGACCCTTAAGAATCATACCAACTTGTGCAAAACAGGCATCCGATGTCTGCTTTAGAGGCACAGAAGCAGAAACATCTCTTCTCTTCCGCTCACCTGACACTCAAACTTGAGTTTCTGCTCTTTCTGGAAGGCCAGTGTGCTGGTGAGAACCGTGGACGTGTAACAGAAACAGTGCTGGATCACATGCTCATCCGCCTCCATGTACCTGAAAACACACCAGAAACACACTTTAATCAAGAGTTATGATTATTGAATAATATCGCAGCTGTGTTTATGTGGAACATGGAAGAACGAGATGAAACAAACAGAAGAGAGAGAAACTCAATATCGAATATCAGGAGTTCAGATCTGGCCGTGTAGAGTTTCATTTCCTTTATCTCTATGCGAGACGTCACGCTTCGGTGCAGACGTCTGGAAACAGTACGATCGCATCTGATTTGTGCTTTCATCTCGCTCTTCATTAAACCATGAGTTTCAGATTCATCCAGCAGTCGCTTTACACACGACTCCAGTCCAGAGACAGAATCATTAGGATTTAAGTGTTTCTGGAAGAAGAGGAAACCATCACACAAAAGCCTGGTTTGAGCAAAGATGCAACAAAGTGTTTTTAGCTTAAATATTTTGTTCTACAATCCATAATAACACTTCCTCCAGTGAAAAAGTGTTCTGGTGTTGTTTAGATCTGTTTAAACGCTGCTTGATCTGTGCAGATTTCTCTCCTGATTCAGACCAGAACACTTTTTCACTGGAGGAAGTGTTATTATGGATTATAGACTCTATGTGTTTGAGTTAAAATCATCTTAATGCTGGATGTGTTTTCAGGTTTTGTCTTCTCCAGATGTTCACTGATGGACTGGAGTGCTGTGGATTATTGTGATGTTTTTATCAGACTCTCATTCTGACGGCACCCATTCACTGCAGAGCATCCATTGATGATACACTGATGCAGTGCTACATTTCTACAAACCTGATGAAGAAACAAACTCATCCTGATCTCAGATGAACTGAGAGTGAACACATTTTCAGAACATGTTTTTTATTTTACACTGAATTATTCATTTAAAGTACCAGTAAATATTTTGATTTCAGATAAATGTTCTTCTTCTGAGCTTTCTGTTCATCTGTGAATCCTGAAAAATCAAATGCATCACAGTTTCCACACAAATATTGAGCAGCACAACTGTGTTCAACACTGATAATAATCAGAAATGTTTCATATTATTCTGATTTCTGAAGATCATGTGACACTGAAGACTGGAGGAATGATGCTGAAAATACAGCGGAGCATCACAGAAATACATTACACTTTAACAGAGAACAGATGATTTACATTAGAATAATATTTCAATTTTTTTAATGTCGTCACACACCTCTGTCCGCCCAGTTTGTTGAAGGTACACGCTAGCGCCACCACCTGTCCAGTGGCTTGACTGATGACAGGAACACAGAGCATCGAGTTCGGCTCGAACCCCAACAAACTGCTCAGTAACCCGCGCTCCTCCTGCACACACACACACACACACACACACACACACGGTATCAGTTATACAGGAGCGTCAACGTGTGTGTGTGTGTGTGTGTGTGTGTGTGTGTGAACTGACCTGGCTGACGTCCTGTAGTGTAATGGATGTCTTTGTCTCCACCACCTGCCCGAACCGACCGAACATAAGCTGTAGAGAGAGAGAGAGAGAGATGTTACTTCCTGCTGAAAAACTATATTTTACACACAAACACACACACACACACACACACGTTTGTTTTGTGTAAAGTGTGTTCATCCCATAGGTGTAATGGTTTTTATTCTGTAGAAACTGTATATTCTATGTCCCTTCACCAACCCTACACCTAACCCTAACCCTCACAGGAAACTTTGTGCATTTTTACTTTCTCAAAAAAACTCATTCTGTATGATTTATAAGTGTTTTGAGAAATGGGGACATGGGTTATGTCCTCATAAGTCACACTCTCCTTGTAATACCTGTGTCATACCCATGTCATTATACACACACACACACTCTTATACAAACACAGATACACACACACACACTCTCTCTCTCTCTCTCTCACATACACACACACACACACACACACAGACACACTCTCTCTCTCTCTCTCTCTCTCTCTCTCTCTCTCTCACATACACACACACACACACACACCATGGTATATGTTTCATTTGATTCAGAGCCGTGAGCTTGGAGTTACTGTTTGAGTTTCAGAAACACACACAAATAACAAGAGGAAAGAAAAACTTACTGGAAAACTGATTTCCTCTTCCAGAACTTTATCTCCAACAACCTGCAGAAGAAAAAAACTCAGTCAGAGAATGTGTGTGTGTGTGTGTGTGTGTGTGTGTGTGTGTTTCAGCATCATTCCTCCAGTCTTCAGAGTCACATGATCTTCAGAAATCAGAATAATATGATGATTTACTGCTCAAGAAACATTTCTGATTATTATCAATGTTGAACACAGTTGTGCTGCTCAATATTTCTGTGGAAACTGTGATGCGTTATATTTTTCAGGATTCACAGATGAACAGAAAGCTCAGAAGTACAGCATTTATTAGAACATTATAAATATTTTCTCTGTCACTTTTGATCATTTTAATGCATCACTGATGAATAAAAGTCTTTAAGCATTAGCTTTGATAATAATCAGAAATGTTCTTGAGCAGCAAATGATTTCTGAAGATCATGTGACACTGAAGACTGGAGGAATGATGCTGAAAATACAGCGGAGCATCACAGAAATACATTACACTTTAACACAGATTCACACAGAAAACAGATGATTTAGATTCTAAAATGTTCTCAGTATTTTTGATCAAATGAACACAGCCTCGGTGAACAGAAGAGACTTTATTCAGAAACAGTATAAATCTGTATTGCTGAGTGTCACCTGACAGAAGAGCTGGTGGTTGTCTTCAGAGACCAGCAGTAAACCAGCAGCACTGCGACCGAGTCTCTGTCTGCAGCTGAAACACACACACACACACACACACACACACCATCCAAAGATCACAATAACTACAAATACATATTGTCTATTCAAATGACATTTTCCATGATTTTGTAATGATTTTATTCATTGTAAAACGATGGCCACTTGTTTTAAATCATCCGGATGTTGTGGATCACAGAAAGACTAAACGACACATGAACACCAGCAAACAGAACCGATCTGACAGAAAGATGTTCAATCAGACATAAACGCAGACAAATGCAGCTGAACGGAGACGCTCTTCAGCCTCTTTACCTTCTGGAGTCATTTTTCTGGAAAGGGCGACAGACAACATTCATTTTTCAAACCAGCAACTCGTAAAATGTTTTCCCTTAATTCAGATTGAACGGCGTAATGTAATCATATCATTTCAGGGATTATTGCATGCTGGAGATGAAATTGTGTTTAGCAATAACACAGAAAGGGGTTACGAGTCAAGTGTGGTGTGTGTGTGTGTGTGTGTCCTTTCATCTCGACAATTGAGTTGAAACAATCTGAATAAATACAGACAAGCTTATTATACAAATGATCCTTCAGGCGCTGACCTGTACAACACACACACACACTTTAATTTCCGTAACAGCGGGCAGCAATAAACATTATGACCCGTAAGTGAACATAAATCAGCCGTCCTGCTCCAAACGACACGACAAACTCATCCGCTGATCTGACTGCATTTGGATTTAACCCTTCCAGTGATTTTCCATTGACTTCTGTTGTTTTTATACCAAGATGATGATAGCTTTTCCCCTAAATGCCACGCAAAGCACCATTACAGCTAGCAAAAATATGCTCTGAGAATGTTTGGCTAAGATTCCCAGTTACGTTATGAAAAGGTTACTTCCGGATGTTTTTAAATGTGACGTTTTTAAATGTTTTTTTCTTGGTTATGAGTGAATGTTAAGGGAACGTTCCATTGTAACATTCGGCAAACACCATGGAAACGTTACATTTGAACGTTCTGAAAAAGTAGCAACTTTTAAAAACGTCAGTCGAACTGAAACATTGTGAGTCTTGTGCGTTTATGAATACGAACAAATCAAATAAATCATTTATGCATGACAACGAAAGCAGACAAATAAAATAATGCTATAATGCAAAAAGGGACATGGCTCCAGTGTTTGTCATCAGTTATAAAAAAAAAAAACAGGCAATAAATAAAATAAAAAAATACGTTATAAGAACATTTTGCTAACGTTCCACGTTAATCTAAAAATTAAAAAAAATTCTTGGCAATACGAACATTAAGAAAACGTCTAATTGTAACATTTTGCGAACGTTCCTTTCGAATGTTCCCTGAACATTTAGTAACATTTAAAACAAACATTAGATGAACGTCCAATTGAAACATTTCAGAAATAAAAAGATTTTTGTGTTAACATTTTTTGAGACAACTGTTTCTTTAACATTACTGTAAGAACATTTCGTTCGTAACTTTGAAGACGTTTGGGAGAATGTTTCTTTGTTAGCTGAGATAATCGTCCATATTTTAACCGTGCTGTCTTCACATGATGTCTGTGCAGGTTTGGGAACGGATCTCATTCTCAAACGAAGTCTAATGAACACCCGAAGAGAAGATTGCGTGTGCGTGTTGTTTGACTTGTGCGCGAGGTTAATTGTTTTGTGAGCTAGCTTGTTTCGTTGCATAGTTGTAATTGAATAAGAGTCTGGAGGGACTGTAATCAGTGACCTTCGTGAGGAGCTGCAGCGTTCTCAATAACACGCTTATCACAATCTCAGCTGTAAATAAAAGCCAGCCGACCTTCCTCGTTCACAAACACACAGGACTCTCGCTGCAATAAACGAGGAAAACAGATCTGCTGAAGACTCCAGGGTTCTCTGTGTGTTATGAGTCTATACTTACATAATTGATGACTTTCAGCTGAAGGGAGGCGGCGTCCAGATCGTACAGCTCACCTGTCAATCACACACATTGCAACACTGAACCGTTTGATTGACATCATTCCAGGGTTTTTCTTTATATAATAGACTTCAATGGGGAATAAAAATGGCGTCAAATAAAATAAAAAACTTAATATTACTTTCTACTAATATATTTACTAATATATCTCACCACACAGCCGTAGGATCTTGCGGTCGAGCTCTCTGTAGTCCTCTGGCTGTGGCTGGGGTTTGGGATTTGCTGTGTGCATTGTGGGATTGAGCGTGTGGATGTTTGGAGCATCTCTGAATGTCTCTGACTCGCTTACAGGCCACAGTGAGCTATTGGGACACACACACACACACACACACACATGCACGCACGCACGCACACACACACACACACACACACACACACAAACAAACACAAACACACACACACACACACACACACACACACACACAAAGACACAAATCATTCAAACCTCAGTTTGCCAGTTTAACACCTCCGTTACTAGTTAAGAGAATGTTACTTTAGAACTAGTAACAAAGTAACGTTGAGTTGCTTCATTTAAAGCTATTGTATCGCTGTATTATATAGAGTATTATAGAGAAAGATGGACTGAGAGTGTGATCCTAATATGTGATCAATCTCATATTCACAATAAAACATTAGATTTAATGTCCACTGGGGAAAAGCAATATCTTTGTCGTATTATCTTTCATCTGTTAAACATGATTTCTGATGACGCGCTGCTCAGTGCATTTGTTAACTGTGTCTTACAAGCTGTTTTTTGAAAGTAAAAATTAAATCCTTGTTCATTACAGCATTTCAGTCTCTTTCAATATAAAAGTCTTTAAAGCTGACCTCGATCAGAAAAAACAGTCCTTGTTGCATATAATTAAGGAATAATGTCACTAAAATCACCACCATGAACAAACATAGTTTCCCATTAAAAAATATGATTATTAAACACTATTTAATTATATAACATATTTTTATTGAATAATTATATTTAATAAACAACGACATCCCATCATAAAAGTTGCTAGGCAATTGAGTACAAAGTACAAAGGCAGCGCTCTGATATATAGCATTAATGTTATATAAATATAATGTGATGAGATTTTGCTCTGAGCCAAAACTATTTGCTCTGGAACAAATAATAGAATATTGAGACCAAAGACGGCCCATTACATTTACGTACATTTTATGTACATTTATGTACATTTTATGTAAAAGTAACAAATGGGAGGCGCGCTACAAATAACGTTAAAAGAAGTGAAAGAAACCACAGATCTGGCAACCCTGACTTAAACACGGGGTGAGGTCAAATAGAACTTACCTGCGATTTTTTTATTTATTTTTGTAATTGCATTTGCATTAATGCATCATTATTTTTGTTAATATTTTTACAAATATTTCAAGATATATATTTTTTATATTTACAAAACCCAATGATTCATCACAAAAAACTGACATTAATATTCAATCTTATTTATTTATTTATTTATTTATTGTGATTGCATTGCATTAATGCATTATTAACATGTTAATATTTTTACAAATAACCATATATATATATATATATATATATATTATATATATATAATATATATATATATATATATATATACATAAAATATAAAAATTACTTTTTACTAAATTTTTTACTAAATTTTTATTAATTAATTAATTTTTTGTAATTGCATTGCATTAATGCATCATTATCGCATTAATATTTTTACAAATATTTCAAGATATATTTTTTAAATATTTACAAACCCAGTGATTCATCTAAAAAAAAAACTGACATTAATATTTAATTTTATTTATTTATTATTGTAATTGCATTGCATCAATGCATTATTATCACGTTAATATTTTTACAAATAACCATATATATAATATAACAAATTTTTTTACTCTTTTTTTTAAACTCTTATTGACTTTATCCTTCACCTTATAGCACAAACTGAACATAGATTTGCTCTTTCATATCTCAGTCCTCTGATCTGTAAAGACAGAAGTGGAATCTGTTTTCATATAAAGCCAAATAACTCTGACCGTTTCTAAACGGCCTCAGATTCACTACCCATTCAGATCTGTTTTATTTTTAACTCTCTGTCATGTTCGTGATGTTTTGGTAGCGGCAACACACTCCTTTAGTGAACACTACAAGGGCAAAACGCAGCTAATGGAGGACGACAGGCTTTCATTTCTCTGCTTCTGTTCCTCCGGCTCACACAAACACATCAGATGTTTAATTAACACAAGGACACTGCAGCACAGTTAAATGATCCGACACGAGAGGTGTATATAAACACAA
>NC_039282.1:20082542-20107542 GCF_003368295.1 Carassius auratus
GGAGAGGACTGATGAAGAGGAGTGCAAGGACATCCATAACCACAGAAGAAGAACACAAAACACACCTGGATGAGATCATCAGTCCAGACCTTCTTGTCCATTTGAGACTGCGCACTTTAGATATGCTCTGACCGAGACCACGACTGCTCTCCTGTCACAGACAGATGTTTGATGATAAAAACCACAATTGCAATTTAAAAAATCCAGGGTTGCTTTGCTTAACTGTAAGGCTGTATTCAATAATAATATACTTAGTAATTATTTCCTCATGATTGGTCGTTACCTGCGCATCGCTTGCAGAAAACCACGCACAGGTTGATGGCGGCCCACTCAGGTTTTGGCAGCGCTGCAGTCAGCACACATCTGATTGGACGGCTCCGCCCAGATCCGCTCAGCCACTTCGTAATTGGACAAGGCCTCAGCGATAGAGTTACGCATGGCCTCCACCCACTGATCCTTCAGCTGATCCGTATCTGCGACGAAACTACACACACACAGACTTTTTAAAACCTCTTAAAGACCAAGTAAAGAACAAGGAAGGGCTCACAAAGAAATGTAACAAATTGTAATGAGTTTATGATAAAAAACAGAACAAATTTCTTCCGATGCGGTCAGGAGAAATATATTTTTAAAGGGAAAATACGATTGTTTTTCTGACTCCTTTGCAGATATTTGTTCTGGTTTTAATTATAAACTAATTTTATTTTTATTTTATTTTTTTCAGAATGTTTTTTTAAATGTATCTTGATTTTAATTAGATATTTGTACTGGAAAACAAGACAGAAATATTTTTTTACAGTACATGAAACATTTAATACCTTGACTTTCTGCTCTTAAAGTAAATTATAACTTCGTAAGACCAAGAGAAACTCTAGATTAATTAATATTTTGAATGAACTTTTATTTTTATATTACAGTTCAATTTCATCGTTTAAAAGTAATAAGCTTTAATAATTTTATTTGTTTTTTATTCCATTTTCAGGTTTAGTTTGGTAATTTTTAGTACATATTTATATAAATTCACTTCTAATTGCAGTTTTTTTGTTTCGGTTTTTAATACTTGTGTACATCTATTTCAAATGTTGTACTTGCATGTTTTTGTGAAATAAAGCTTCGCTGGGTTTTGAACTAAAATACAAACTAATGCATTTCACACACATCTGACCTTCAGATTCACTGAGCAGCTCGAGAGAGAGGAAACCACACAAGCAGACGAGTCAAATATACAAACCACAACAGATGTGAGACGGAGCCAGAACACACAACACACACACCCACACACCACACATCACACACACACACCCACCACACTTGATTTGGAGGAAGAGAGCAGAAAAAGTGAATGAATGCATGATGGACGGAAAGTATCTTGAACCGTAAACGTGAATGAACACATGAAAGTCTCACCTTGAATATACGATACGGTGTGGTCAGATCGAACGCTCTCCGATCCACTTCCTTCACATTACCAACATTCATATCAATCGAGGTGATGCCGATCCCCAGACGATAATCCTGCAACACACACACACACACACACACACACACACACACACACACACACACACACACACACACACACACACACACACACACACGTGCACATTCCTATTACATTACAATGTTTATCACATTAGACTAGCATTCCTAATCTAGAATGCATTCACATACACTCAAATGCCAGTTTTAAATAATGTAATATAACACTGATTAATACAATTACACTATTGTATATACTGCATCTGTATATACGGGCGTCAACTTAGTGTCATGCTTCACCTCTTACCACACCAACACACACACACACACACACACACACACAATGAGCAAACGTCGGCCACATCATTCAGTGACAGGAAATGACAAGCAGCAGCTTCTAATTCGTCGCTAACATTGAAGTTTACAGAGATAAAACAACACAAGTATGTTAATGTTAACTGAAATTAAATAAAAACAGATCTTATTCCAGCCGAGGAAACATTTCCAACTGTCATGTAGTTTAACTATATATATACACACACAAATAAATTCACTTAATGCGCTGATTCACAGAAATGAATGTTACACACGCTGATGCGGCCGGCGTTCTGGTGCTATAATAAGTATTTTTACACTGCTGAAGTCTGTATTGAGTCAGAGTTATTGATTGACAGTTCACCTCAGTGTTCTTGTAGAGGAAGACTTTATCTGCACACACCACGGTGTAGAGTTTGGAGCGCAGGCCGCGCAGCTCCAGGTAACCCTTCATCTCGGAGCTCACGCAGGGGTTAAAGGTCACGTCCAGACTGGTGCGAGCGTGGGAGACCCCCACACAGCTCTTCAACACCGACACCCACTCGCTCCGCTCCACTGACACACACACACACACACACACGTGTTATTACAGTAATGTTAAAACGGACAGCTCTGTATCATACTGTAATGTTGAATGGCAAGTCAATGGTTAAATATTAGGAAAAAACTCATTAATAGAGACATCAGTAGTTTAGTGTCAGTGATGCTCGCCATCAGTCATAAACAATTATTAAAAATATACTGTTTTTAGGCTATTATATTTATTTATGTTACAATCAATGTTATATCTACATTGATTTCAAGATAGAATGTGAAATTATTGCAATACAAAAGAACACTTAATTATTTAAATTAATTAATATTTTAATCAGTGGTCAGCACTAGTGAGACACACGTAAATATGTAAAAAAATAAAATAAAATTAGCAAAAAAGTTCAGCAGATGGCGCTAAACTGCAGCCGTTACCCTTTAATCCTGTAAATAAAGCAGCTGTTACTTTCTAAAATAATTTTAATAACCATTCAGATTTGTGTTTTCCTTATGGTGTTTATTTCAGAGCCAACTACTGAAATATTTAGACTTAGACTATTTATCTTCAAACATTCAATTTTTAATTTATTTTTTAATCTGGACTACGAGTGCCCTAGATATAGTTTGAAAGTGGTTTGATCTTTTATTTTTCATTAACACATTCCATTATGGCTTCATTAGTTAACATACACTGCCAATGAAAACATTAGTTGCAAACATTAGCTGTGTTATTTAATGAGCTAACAGGAACTAAAGACTTGTATTTTTTAACAAATATTAATAACTTCTATAGTAAATGTAGCTATTGCTCATTGTTTAGCTGTGCACTTATTGAATGAGCACCATGAGACGTCCGAACTGATTACACTATATTTTATGCATTGCACTGTATTTTAGGCAAAATCATTTTCTATTTTTAAACTGTCTTAAATTCATTTTAAGTCAATTTTAAAATAATTTTCATTTTCAAGTTCTTAAATTGCTTGTTTTAATTTGTGATTATTTTTCTTCATGACTTTTTTTTTTACTTTCTTTTTGAATTACCATTGTGTACGAAATGTGCTGTAAATAAACTTGCCTTGCCTTGATTGTTAATGCATTAAACTAAGGTTAATTAATGAGCTCTTATTGTAAAGTGATACCTAGTGGTCTTTATAGTTCTTCTGCACTTTAATGTAATTTTTTCTGTATTGCTTTATTGTTTTAAATGTTTAGTTATTTCTGTTATAAGAAAAAAGTTATTTAACCTGTTATACTGTATTATGACCACTTTTTAAAACAAAATTTCAATACCGTGATAATACTGTATATTATACTGTATTATATAATACTGTATACTGTTTATAATAAACATTTAAAATAAAATAATCATAATAATTACAAAAGAACTAACAAAATAAACACTTGTACATTAAATATTGTTTGTATTATATTATTTATAAATTATATTTTAAATATAGGCTATTATTAAAAATAAAAATGTAATAAAATTAAATATATTATTTATTACTTTTTTATAAATTAAATAAATTAATAATTATAATAAAAATACCAAAAAATGTTTTTAAGTAAAATAAAGAAAGAAAATGTGATTTTATTAGTTTTTATTGTTTTTTTTATTCTTATTTATTTGTTTGTGCTGAACAGTGTGTTTTCTGCATGTGTATTTGTGTTGTGAGGTCAGACGTTCACATTAGCTTTAGCTTCACTAGACCACAAAACCTCACTGATCATCAGTGTGTCTCTCATTTGCTTTAAACACACACACACACACACACACACACAGTCTGTACACTCACAGTCGCTCTCGGCCCGAACAGGAAAGTGCGATTGTGCGTCACCACTTCAAACTTCTGCTCTCCAACGTTGACCACACTGGTGATGGACAGCGTTGGGATGATCCTCTTCGAGTAGACGTCCTGCACACACACACACACACACACACACACACACACAGAGGCGTGTAATCGACACATCAGCAGCGGATGTTAAAGGAAACGTGTGGTGAGACGCATTCGTTCAGCACTGATGAACATCAGGTCTTTTTTCACATGCCACAGAGAGTGTGACTGTACAAACGTGACTTTAACCCTTTCACCGATCAGAATCACCTTCTCAGTGTCGAAGTATCTCAGGTATTCAGCGTCCAGTTTGACCCAGCGGTGCTGGTAGATCAGAGACCTGCACACACACACACACACACACACACACACACACACACACAGGTAAAAAAAATACTTTGGCTTTTGTCAGCAGATGTTAATCTTTTGTAGAATCACATTTATTACCACAATAAATAATTATATTTCATTTATAAAGAAGCTTCACAAAAGATAATAGTTTGTTTTACTCTGCTCAGTTATTTTGTGATTTCACATGCAGATAAATACATTTCTCATCCTTTAGATTAAATTATTATTCATGTGACCATTCAATGAAACTGTGAACACAAAAATGTCTGAAAATAATAAATATTATAATTAAAAATGAGGAATAAGCTCAGGGACAAAAACAGAAACTATAGCTTTCACATTTTCAAATTTTCAACCAAATTATTCTACATTTAGAAACGTCTTTATTTTTGGCATTGACATCTCACAGCTTTTTTGCTGGTCTGTATTTAATAAATATTAAATAAATATTTTAATAAATTATACAAATATGGGTTTAGCTAACAGAATCCCTGCTGTTCTGAATCTGGAAGACCAAATCAAAATCAATATTTAGAAATAAAATAGATTTGTCTAATAGTCTCAGATAAGTGATAAATACTTATGGCTGGGAATTCTGATTCAGTGAATCAGTTCGTTCAAATGAATCACATAAAAGAACCGGTTCAAAAGTTTAAATCCTGTAGTGTTCTAAAGTCGGTGTGAAATCAAAAACCCAAACGCACCCCTGAGGAGGATTCTTGTACAGCCAGCCCATTTTAATGACGGGGACGCTGGTGGAGGCGGGGTCTTCCCGAGGGGGCGGAGTACTGACATGACCGGTGTTCGGCAGGTAGATGCTGTTCTGAGAGCCAGAGATCGAACCGAAATCTTCGATCCATGAACTCCGTCTGAGAGAGAGAGAGTTAGTGTTACATTATCAGATTTCAACATGACATGAATTTCTCGACATGAAACTAACTGTACAATAACAATTCGGGAACGTACACATCTGTGTAATCAGCAGAACAATAAAAGCGACTCACTTCTCGGACACTGATTCGTAACAGTTGGTGTCGTCCTCCAGCAGCTCGTCGTCGCTGCACAGGCTGCTGTAACGGGCTTTCCTTGCCTTGGGAACCACCAAGGACATCTATTGGAGGAGAGAGCTGTCAATCACACTGCGTCTGATCCTAGTGAACAGTTGTGATGTGTTGGGAATAAAAGGCTCTGGACGCACCTTGCTGGCCATGTCTATGAGTTTAGCGTCTCCGCTGGGCTCGCACTCGTCATATTCAGCTGAACTTTCATCCGAATCCAACTCTGCAGGAAGTCATGATGCACAGAAAGAGGGAAAACAGTGAGAGATACAGAGAAACAGATCCATTTCAACATTTTTGTATCCCACAATGCAATGCGAGAGACTCAACCTTACAAATGCTGGAGGAACTGGAAGAAAAATCTGATTTTTTAACATCTTATCGACTCGTTATTTGATAAAACTGTCAATAATAAGACGCTTTTGCACTAAATTGGGTTAAAAAGACAAAAATTCCATATTAAGACCAAATGTAGCTGTATTTTTCTTTAAAAGAAAAAGAGTCATAGTCAGCCAATTATACACACACACACACAGCATTACATGCAGACACATGCCAGACACACACAGACACGCAGTAACAGGCACACACACACACACACACACACACACACAGCTGAAAACTGGTCTGACGGGACTGCAGCTCAGGTGGTTTACACAGAGAAACTCGTCGAGAACAATGATGATAAATCGTGAGTAATGACCTTCTGGCTCCGACTGCACTTAATCATTGCGGCAATCAGGAGGTGGTTTCTGGGCGGTTTCTAGGGTGTTCTGGGTGTTTGCAGGATGTTGTTACAGTGTTCTCAGCGTCGCTGACCACTCACAAAGTGTTATAGATGTTATCAGTAACTGACCAGAGCAAACCTTTATTCACCGTGTGGAGCACTCTTTATGATGCGCTTTATTGGAATTCTTTTGGACTTTGAAAACCCCTGCTCTAGGAAGCCCCTCCCCTTGATTGGAAGCCCCGCCCCCTGATTCCTAAGCTGTCAATCATGTTCACAGATAAGATGCAAACTAAAGCCTACTGCCTACTTAAAAAAGTGGAACAAGCTCTTTGAAATGTCAACTTCTTGTTTCAGCAAAACATGAAAGAAACCAGCACCTGTCCCAAACACACATCACGCTCTTGAACCGGTGATTATTATGGTTTTGTTAGTTTAATGTGAGCGTCTGCTGAGGAGGTTAAAGTCATGTCACTTTCTTGCTCTACTCACGGTTTCTGACGTCTCTCTCTGAGCTCTCCTTCTCCGTCGAGGGTCTGGTCTTTCGCGGCGGGACGTCTGGGACTCGATCCGTGTCGAAGGGGTCATCTGCAGGAGAGCTGGAGGAGCAGACAGAGCAAGCTTCATCATTACTCGACTCCATTCTGACGCTGACGGTGTGTGTGTGTGTGTGTGTGTGTGTGTGAAGTGTGTGTCGCGGTACATCTGTGAGCTCAGGAAGCACCTCACACAACAGGTTTCATGAGAGCAGATAGTGATCATCTAACACACCTGTACAGGTGAAGTCAACATAAAACTGTCATGGACCTCATGTTTCTGCTCTTACTGCACATGATCACAAACACTTATGTGTGACCATTACATCATATCCATACAATCAGTCAAACGTTTGGAAAAAGAGAAAAAAAAGTATAAAAAATAGTATAATATTATTCTAATGTAAAACATCTGTTTTCTGTGTGAATCTGTGTTAAAGTGTAATGTTTTTCTGTGATGCTCCGCTGTATTTTCAGCATCATTCCTCCAGTCTTCAGTGTCACATGATCTTCAGAAATCAGAATAATATGATGATTTACTGCTCAAGAAACATTTCTGATTATTATCAGTGTTGAACACAGTTGTGCTGCACAATATTTCTGTGGAAACTGTGATGAGTTTGATTTTTCAGGATTCACAGATGAACCGAAAGCTCAGAAGAACAACATTAGTTTAGAAATATAAATATTTTATAATTGTCTTTACGGTCACCTTTAATAAATGTAATGCATCCTTGATGAATAAAAGTATTCATTTATTTTTTTATAAATCTAATTTTTGGATGATAACGTACCACAACTTCAACAAAAATATGTGACACTGAAGATATATATATAAATAAGTAACAATAATTAAATTCCAGCTTTGATCACAGAAATAAATTAAATTTGAACAGAGATTGACACAGAAAACAGCTATTTGAAATTCTAATAATATTTGACTATTTTTATTGTATTTGTGATCAAATAAAGGAGCAGAAGAGCCTTGGCCAGTGGTATAACTGTGTAGTATAAATTCTGAACACAACAGACAGTAAATGAGCAACGTTCTGACATTCACCCTACTTTAACACAGACTACAGGAATTCACAGGTTTATTTCAGTGCTTGAACAGCGTTTGTGAAACATTTATCAGACTAGAAACACATTTCCTCGTGTGTGTGAGAGATCAGACCCATGTGGACGGTCAAACAATGCTGCTTCCTGTGACCAGCAGAACAACTGACCATCAGTCCTAAAACACAAAAGAGCTGCTAAATACTGCCTTCTGAATGAAGCCTTCACTAGCGCTCACACACACACACACACACACAACATCAGTGTTAAACTCCTACTTTGCCTCCGACTCAAACGCTGGAAAGTGAAATATCACCATTTATTGACCAATGGCTAACGATGGAAACCAGGACGGTCCATCAACTACAAACATCTGCTTTCGTCCGATCATTTCTCCAACGCAGCGATGCATCTCGAGCAGGTGATAACAAGCATGAGATGTGCTAATAATGCACGGTTTGCTATAAAAATAAAGACTTTATGATCCACGCACGCATACGAACACATTTATAGAGCACAGACTGACTGAGATGACTGCAGTTTCACCCGTTTACCTGTGATTGAGAAACCCCAGCGTTCTGACTGCGTTGGCTGTCTTTAACCCAAACCTGTATCAATCAACCCATACTGTGACAGATTCGACAGATTCAAGCAGATCCTCATCCCAAAGGAGCCAATCAAGAGAGAAACGCAGGAACAATACGAACACAAACCACCAGAAAGACGAAGCTGTGGTTTTACAGTGCAGAGCATCAGCTTATAAATACAGCTGTGATGCCATCGGAAACGAAAGTGAGTGTCTGAAGGACTCGAGAAACTAGTCAATACTGCAGAGAGAGTGCACTTCCACAAGTGATGCTTCAGAAACACAGTTAAAACTGCACAACATCCCAGCACTGAGACTCACATCTACAGCAAACACACGCCAGAGTAAGACAACAGCACTGAACACACAGACTGAAAGGATTGTTTAAAACACACACTTCCACTTACCTGCTCAAACACGTCAAACAAGGCCATTAGAGACTGAAGAGTGACTGAAACCCCATCAAACACACTGATGAAGCTCAGGAGGAGAGAGAGATGAGCGAAAGCTGTCCGCTAAACAAGTGTGAAAGAAACCGAGCTGGAGAACCCCGTCGAGAACGAGAGAACGAGACCCAAACCAGTCACTCAGAAGTCAGGCGGAAGTGGAAAACTGTGCGGAGACCTTCAGACAAAACAAAGAGCTTCCTGAAATCTGCCTCCTGTTCACAAACGCTCGACTGAACCCAGTGATCTGCTTCAGCACTACAACAACAACAGCCAAACTACACCTATCTGCTTTTGTGCACTGTGTAGCAAACATTTTTTTTATATTAAATAAACTATATTTATTTATAATATTATTACAAATTTTGATTAATAAAAAAAAATCATGCAAGCGT
Source organism: Carassius auratus (assembly GCF_003368295.1). Lineage (NCBI taxonomy): Eukaryota > Metazoa > Chordata > Actinopteri > Cypriniformes > Cyprinidae > Carassius > Carassius auratus. The sequence continues at coordinate 20,091,864 of NC_039282.1, forward strand.
TTATTTAATTGCACTCTAAAATAATTTTCTTCAAAATGATCATTATTGTAATGAAAGAAGTCATTAAGTGTAATGTGGAAAATATTATAATAATATAACAAATAATTATTACAACCTTTAATAGTAATTTAAAAATATTTAAAAATATATTTTACATTAAAAATACATCAAAATAACAAAACTATTATATAATTATAATAGTAATTATAAATATATATTATTATTATATTTGTATAATTCTTATAATATGCATAATTCTTTTTATAAATATTGAATTGTATTTTTAAAATTATTTTATTTTATATAAACACATCACAGTATAATCAGAATGATAATTTACAAACAAACTCAAAAGTAAAGTGTACAGATGCGTTATTGCATTGAGAATATTATCATTATTACTTTTTGGCAATAAATCTGATAACCATGAATTCACATGCTGACAGTAAACTATCTTTCTGGAAGATCACTAAAACTCAATTCAAGATGCTTGTGTGTGTGTGTGTGTGTGTGTGTGTGTGGAGGCGACAGCGTCATGCACAGCATTGTGGGTCACTTTTGGTTTGAGTACAGGACACAGTTTGATCAGAGGAGATCTGCTGACATCTAGTGCTCACATGCAGAACTTCTACAGATCACAGCAAACACTCAAGACTTTTATACGAAATTATAAAATTAACACTAATTCAATTGTATTTTCTAGAAGGTTTTTCCGATATAATCGGCTGCACCTGTCTGTTCACCAGAGGGCAGTGTCCAGCTGTGACTCATGCTGTGGTCAGTTTGACCCGTGTGACGGTCAGCAGGCCTCGTGACTCCGTGACCTCGAGTCAGCGCACAGGAAACACAAACACCACGGTTTGTGCAAGAGCATTGTGTAAAAGCATTGAGTCATGAATGTTCGCTGTGTTTTACAATAACACAATGTGCTTAGTATGCATGGGACACCCGGACGATCAGCTCAAATGTGCAGTGAGGTGATGTATCCCACAATGCAATGCACTTAACTTCCCCTTCCATTTCTAGCGTGACGAGTGATCAAAGAGCAACGTTGCTTTTCTCATTTATTTAACCAATAGAGATGTTTAAGAAGTCTTGAACAAAGAAACACAAAGTATAACATTTTGATAAATATATGCAGAATATTACATATTCGTTATATTATTATCTTCCTTATTTAATATTATTTAATTAATTAAGGTTTTATTATAGCTACCATTTAAATATTGTATTTCGTTAAAAAGATGCAATATATGTATATTTTAAATGATTGTATTAGTACTATCAAATGATTAATACAAGTTTTTTACAGAGTGTATACTGTGTATATTTATTATTTATATATAAATACAAACACATGCATGTATATATTTAAGAAAAATGTTGTTTATATATTAAATATATTTATAATATTAAATATAATAATATAAATATATAAACGTAAATATTTTCAAAATATAAATTGTGAATATTTTTATATACATAATAAATATAGAAAGTACACACTCATATATTATGTAAACAAAAACTTTTATTTTGGATGCGATTAATCGTGATTAATCATTTGACAGCACTAGATTGTATATAAAATTAAAATGTTCAATATTGTCACAAATGTTCACAGAAAAAAAGCTACATTTATTTATAAAGTATTAATAGTTAAGTTAATGGTTTAAATGATTAAAATCGGCTATATGAAAACAGAAATAAATTCAGCTTGCGTACTGTGTGCACTATGTAGTGCACATACTAAACACTGCAGCTGTTGTAAATACAGTACACTACAGCAGACAGATAAAGTGTGTCCTGTACCTGAATGTGGGCGGGCTTCCTGATGACGTGCTCATGGGACTCACAGTCGTGCTGCAGGAGACCCGAGGAGGTGGAACGGGGGGCATGTACGGGACATCTCTGGGCTCTTTAGACACGCCCACCGTGTAGCTCTTAGGAGGAAGAGGAGGAATCCCCGCTTCTCCCTGAGCGGGAGACGAACACTGTTCATACAGGTGGAAGCACTCCGATGAGGAGGAGGATAAAGATGGAGACACAGGAGACGGTTTCCTCTCGCTTGTCTGGAGCTGCTGCGCCGGCCCTTTAAGAGACAGGTGTTCTGGGCGTGGCCTCGGAGTTGGGATGGGCTTGGATCGGCCGGCAGGTGTGGGCGTTTCCTTTTGTTCGGGGATGCTGATAGGCTCAGGAGCGCTCGCCATTGTTACCGACCCGGGCGTGAAGGGAACGGGGGGTCGATTGGGCATGACCCGAGGCGGGATGGGAGGTCGACGTCTACCTGCGTCGCTGTTTTCCGTCGTCCCCTCGTCTGCAGTCTTTCTGAATTTGGTTCTTTTTTGGGCGACGGGCCTCTCCTCCACACGCTCCTCGTCCTCCTCCATCCCCCCCGCCGAGGGGAGGAGCTTGTGCAGGCTGCCGAGGATCCGCTTCCTGTGGCCGGGCAGAGCCACGCCCATCTGCTGCAGCTGGGCGGAGCTTAGATCATGACACTCCCACAGCGTTCCAAGCCCCGCCTCCTGGAAGACGGAGCAGTACTGGTCGAGCCGCAGGGCGTTCAGCCACTCAGCCACAGACAGGGAACTCTCCGGACGGATGAAGGACATGACCGGAACGCCGCCGGATCCTCGCGAATGCTGCAGGACTTCTTTTCTATGCAACGAGGTCAGGGAACCATCGCCGGAAACGGAACGTCTATAAGGAGAGAGAGAGAGAGAAAGAGAGATCAGAATTTATAAAGACTTCACTACATATTCAGCATTTACTGTACAACACCAGAGTGTCTCCATCTCTGGCCGAAACTGAACCTAAGGCATGAAACTCGCTGTCACTGTTCCTCATATTTACATCACATGTGGGAGAGAGAAACAGAGCTCCTGGAGAAGAAGAACTTCAAACTTCTTTCTGTAGATAGATTTATCATGGTTTCACTGAGTGTCTAATGTTTGAACATTCTTATATGCTTGAACGGTTTTATATCTAGAGATTTTATTTTAGACAAGTCGTGATGATTTGAGAAGGTTTAATAATAATAATAAATAAAAAAAGGTAAAAAAAAAAAAAAATCATATATCTTCATTTTGCTTCTCAAGTAAATGTGTCTTGATTTAAGGAATTTTAGTTATTTATTTTGTACTGGAAAAACAAAACAAAAATATGGAGGAAGATATTTAATATTATTATTTATTTTTATTTTATTTTATTGTTTTGTTTATTTTTATTTTATTTTTTGTTTATTTCATTTTATTTATTTATTTTATTTTTTATTTAATTTTATTTATTTTTTTTATTTATTTTTTTTTCATGCAACATTTAATGCCATTACCAAATAAACTTCTGCTCCGACTTGGACCTTTTTACACATTTATTTGTGGAAGGGTAAATGCAGACTTTTTCAGACCCTGTAAAAGCTATTTTTAAATCCAATATGGCATCCGTCACATCTGGACCCTCCTCACGTATTTATCTTACATTAAATATGACTTATTCTGCAGCGAAACACACTAATATCAATGCCCACATCACTACAACACCATCATTTCAGAAAAAGCTCATTTCCTGCATGCAACTTCCTGTTCCTGCACAGATAAGATTTAATTATTAGACCATGTCTTCATAAACATGATCTCTAAATGTTTGATGTTAGACTTCTGTGTTAATGATTATAGTCTGATGAAGCTGTGCTGGAACGAGTGACCCGCTCATGTTCCTATCGCAGGACGAGCGCTGGACTCCTCACCATCACAAAACACCATTCACACACACATGAAAACAGAAGCAGCTCATGCCCCCTCCAATGCTTTTCTGTTTAACAGTAGTTCCTCAAACGCTGTGATGATTAATTCATCATCTGTCAGGTACAGCACACGTTCACTGATGCTCTTTTACTCCAAACACTCGTTTTACGGTGCAACACTGAAATATTCACAGCAAGTTTGTGTCTGTTTATCCTACTCCTACTAACTTAAAAATGCTGAAACATGAAGCTAGTTCTGAGCTGTTATACAGACCTGATGAATCACAATCAGGCATTTCAGAAAGCCTTTTGTAGGATCATCACATGACCGACTTCCAGATCAACAGACGTTTCATAAAAAGGAGATTTACATGAAACACTCAAAAATTATTTTCAGCAAAAGGCACTTCCTTCTCCTTATGATATAATTAGCTGGAATCAGGAACTATAATAAGATCTTCAGCACATATCATACTGAACTCATCTGTTTGGGTGAAGCTCTGAGGGTCTTACAGGTTTAATAATCACATTTATTCCAAAAATAATGATTAAAAGCAGTTCCAGCGACTCAAACTGGGTATCACACACATAAACAACAATCAAACTGTGTTTTTAGTTGCTTCCTCATTTAAAAGTATAATTTTACCAGGAAGAGCATGTGTTAAATACAAACACTTTAAAGTGTGAAATGGGCTGGGTGTGTGTGAAGTGGGTAAAACAGCGTTTCAATGAGAGAAAATACAAAGACATGAAGAGATATTCTCTAACATTCAGTACACACACACACACACACACACACAGGCGTAATGGTTTTCTACTGTACAGACTGTTGTGAGGTTGAGAACCACTGGTCTTAGCACATATCTGGAGTCCAGTCAAAAGTCCAGATATCACCGGACGACAGGTTTTGACCCTGTTAAACTGTGAAAAGGACTTCTCAACAATGAACAGGGTAATACACACTTTTGACAATAGGATATGCTGCTTTTAGCTATATGTTAAGCTATCACAATTAACAGCTAAAGCATTTGCAGGTCAAGACAAACATCTGCATCTTGCAGCACACATGCGGATCTCAATAAATGGGCCGGACGTGTCCGACTGGAAATGTTCTTCCAGAAGCCCAAGAAAGATACACACTTTGTGATTAAATTACATGTTTAATGGACAGTTCAAATAATTGTTCAGTTATTCACTGCTGCCATTAAAAGAAACAAATTAACACTACAACATAATTCATGCATGTGAAAACTGTTTATAATAATCGTAAAAAAATTCTAGTTGGTTGTGCTACGGCTGTTTCTAAACCTAGTGAGCTGCCTAGATAGACAGCATCTGAGCATCACTGAAAGAGAAAATGTCAGTATTTCATTGAGATTTGAGATTAAATAAACTGCTTAAGTATTGTAGACCTTGTAGTATTAACTTTCACATGCAGTTACACATTGTCGGTTAAAAACAAGAAACTCTCTGGTGAAAACATTGAGCGGCTGCTAGATTTTGAAATCCACCACACACAGCGGCCGGTGGACAAATAAATTAATTTCCATCCCTGACACATACACACACACACACACACACACTCACTTAAACACGCACACGCTCAAACACACACACACACTCACATATGCCTTCACACTCGCAATGTAGAGGGTTGCAAACATTCACAAACACACACACACACTCACTCACACACTTACACACACGCGTGCACACATATAACAGGTCTTAAATGTTGGCGTGGGATTACGGGAATTGCACATAATTCTACTGATTCCCACAGTTTCTGTGCTTGTAACGCGGGGAATTCCTGCAAATCGTTCAGTGTGAAAGACTCTCGGGAAGACTGAGGAGTGTATCGTTTACACCTGCTTCTGAATCTTACCATTTTAAACACTCAAGTGCTCGATTCAGTACTTGCGTGCTCTCTGTGAGACCTCTTTCTGTGAGCCCACACCCAAAACACACGCACATACAGCACATCTGAGAACACACGACTACAGGATTAAGTGGTGTTGCACCTCTTTGAGTGTAAACGACCAAATACATACAAAATTACGTCAAAATGCCTGTCTTGATGAGTATTCACGTAAACAGTGGATTTCTACGAAACAGCAGAGTAAAAACACTTGAAACAGTTAGATCCCTGCATTGAGTCTTAAAGAGACAGCAACCAAAATAAACCTGCTGCTTATTAATACACTGAAGACTAACCAGAGTTATTTTAAAATTAAACAGATGATTCCGTTTCTGTGGTATTACTGTACCTAAATATTACTTTTATAACTACCTGACAAACACAGCTAATTTCAGTTCCATTGTGTCACTGCTTGATATTTATCTATTCTTTAATTATCTATTATTTAACTGATATAATAAATAAAAAGAAAATAAGAATAGAATAAAAAAAAGAATAGAGCAAGCTAGTTAGAGGTCCTTACACATACACACACATATATAATTGCATAATAAATTAAAAGAAAATAGAATACAAAAGATTAGAAAAGGTAGATTTTTTTAACAATATAATTAGAATAGTGAGTGTTAAAGTCAGGTGGGGGTCAAATAAAGATGGAAGAGATGTGTTTTAATCCGATTCTTGAAGATGGCTAAGGACTCAGCTGCTCGGATTGAGTTGGGGAGGTCATTCCACCAGAAGGGAACATTTAACTTAAAAGTCTGTAAAAGTGACTTTGTGCTTCTTTGGGATGAACAATCAAGCGATGTTCACTTGCAGGACGCAAGCTTCTAGAGGCACATGAGTCTGAAGTAATGAATTTAGGTAAATGGGTGCAGAGCCAGTGGTAGTTTTGTAGGCAAACATCAATGCCTTGAATTTTATGCGAGCAGCTATTGTAAGCCAGTGCAAATTGATAAACAGAGATGTGACGTGTATTCTTTTGGCTCATTAAAAATGAATCTTGCTGCCATGTTCTGAATTAATTGTAAAGGTTTGATAGAATTGGCTGGAAGACCTGCCAAGAGGGCATTGCAATAGTCCAGCCACAGAACAAGAGCTTGAACAAGGAGTTGTGCAGCATGTTCCCAAAGAAAGGGCTTGATCTTCTTGATGTTGAATAAAGCAAATCTGCAGGATCGGACAGTTTTAGCAAAGTGGTCTGAGAAAGTCAGCTGATCATCAATCATAACAACAAGGCTTCTAGCTGTTTTTGAAGGAGTTATGGTTGAAGTGCCTAACTTGATGCTGAAATTGTGATGAAACGATGGGTTTGCTGGAATCACAAGCAGCTCTGTCTTGGCAAGGTTGAGTTGAAGGTGATGGTCCATCATCCAGGAAGAAATGTCTGTTAGACAAGCTGAGATGCGAATAGCTACCGTCGGATCATCAGGATGGAATGAGAGGTAGAGTTGAGTGTCATCAGCATAGCAGTGGTATGAAAAGCCATGTTTCTGAATGACAGAACCTAATGATGCCATGTAGACAGAGAAGAGAAGTGGTCCAAGAACTGAGCCCTGAGGCACCCCAGTAGTTAGATGTTGAGACACCTCACCTCTCCAGGATACTTTGAAAGACCTATCTGAAAGGTAAGACTCAAACCACTGGAGTGTAGTAGCTGAGGATCTGGTGGTTTACCGTGTCAAAAGCAGCGGACAGATCAAGCAGGATAAGTACTGAAGATTTGGATTCTGCTCTTGCCAGTCTTAGAGCTTCAACAACTGAGAGCAAGGCCGTCTCAGTTGAATGTCTTCTGAAGCCAGATTGGTTGCTGTCAAGGAGGTTGTTGTGTGTGAGAAATGTAGAGACTTGGTTGAACACAGCTCGTTTTTGCAATGAAAGGAAGAAGGGAAACTGGTCTGTAGTTCTCTAAAAGAGATGGGTTGAGGTTGGGTTTCTTAAGTAGTGAAGTTATACGAGCCTGTCTAAATGATGAGGGAAAAACACCAGTGTGGAGGAAAGTGTTAATGATGTGAGTGAGTGCAGGTACAACTTCAGGAGAAATGGCTTGAAGGAGATGAGATGGAATTGGATCAAGTGGGCAAGTAGTAGGGTGAAGAGAAAGGATGAGTTTTGAGACTTCTGCCTCAGAGAGTGAAGAGAAGGATGTAAATGAGTGTAAGTTTGCTGGTGATATGAGCTTGACGGATTGTGGTGTGGAAAATTGTGCAGTAATGTGTTTAATTTTATTAATGAAAAATGTTGCAAAGTCGTCAGCTATTAGATATGAAGCAGGAGGAGGAGGAGGAGGACAAAGAAGTGAGGAAAATGTTTTAAAAAGCATGCGAGAGTTAGATGAATTGTTAATTTTGTTATGGTAGTATGTCATTTTAGCAGTGGAGACATTAGCAGAGAAAGAAGATAGGAGTGACTGATACACAATAAGTTTTTGGACTTGCGCCACACCCTTTCAGAAGCTCTAAGCTTAGAACGGTGTTCACGTATAACATCAGATAACCAAGGGGCAGAAGAGTGTTACGGGCTGGCCTGGAAGATAAGGGGCAAACAGTGTCTAAACAAGATGATTAAATAATAAAAAAAAACATGGTTTTCTTTTGCCCATTAAAAAAACAACAACAAAAACAATTCAGATTAAACAGGTAATTTAAGCTGTTAAAATAAATCTAGACCAAGTGATCACTTAGTGCTTTTTATAAAATGACCACATGTAGGCCTATATGTCACTGAAGCAGTCCAAAACAAGTACAGAAAGTGCATTATGTCAACTCAAGTCTAAGAACACAAGTCTGTCAACTGTCTGCGGTTTTAAGAGAAGCTCTGTGGCATGAAACTATGTTCCCATTGACACTAAAAACCCTCTCAGATGGGGAGCTAGTTGCTGAAGCACATAGAGATTTCTAATATATATAAATATATATATAAATGTATACCAAAGTCTTTTGCACACTCTCTGTCAATATTATGAAATTGAATAATAGTAATTTCAACGTCTATGTTTCTCTACTCAAATATCAGCGGTCGAGTAAGTGCATTTATTCAGCGATCACAATCGCAAACAATACAGTCGAGATCTCAAGACAGAACACAGAACCGACTGTACGACGCTTTCATTAGATGCTAAACTCCAGTTTATTAGTGTTTTTAGATCAACAAGAACAAGATCTTCTCCACATTCTCTTTTTCCGCAATATTTTGAAAGAATATCGCAGTAGCGCTGCATCTTAGGGCTACGCCGATCACGATCGGCCAATCGTTAAAGCGCATCTCGTCAGTAAAGCCGGTTCTCTAATCAGCGGTAAAATTCCCTCAGGTGTGTGATTTCACACAGAGCAGCTGTTAACTGAGAATATGCGCAAATCCACGTTCATTTTCAGCGTTTATTTGCGCATCTTCTCTATATATATATAAAAAAAAAAAAGACAAATATCGGCCCGATATATCGGTGGACCTCTACACAGCTACACCATGAACATGAAAACACATGAATCGGATCCAAAGCGTCCCAAACCTCCGGTGAGACTGTGAGCACTGCATCAGAGAACAGCGAGAGTGGATGAGTCAGATTTGCTGAATCTGTATAGTTTACTTTTAACAGGAAAACCACGAGGAACACAAGACTGAAGCTGCCACTGAACATCCATCTGAACGACAAGTAACTTTAAAGTCATAAAAAGTCTTAAATATCTTATTCTTAAAATGCTAATTAAGACATTTGTTCTCCCATATATAACTAATGTTCATATTAATATGGCTTTTTTATTATCTTATATTTCATAAAACTGAATTCTGTATTTTAATAAATTGAATAGTTTTGCTTGTAAATGTCTGATTGCATGGCTTTATTCAGGAAAGCTGTCCCCTGTGTGGTTCACTTGTATTGAACTCGTTTCTGAACAGGTGTTCTCTTTCTAAACTCTCTTCTCATATCTGCCAGAGGGAAAGTGTTAGTGAGAAGCAGTTAGTGAGAAGTGAAACAAGCGGCATGTTTGGGATTGTGAGCTCACGTTAGTGCTGAAGCTCTCAAATCCTCACTAAAGCTGACACACACACACACACACACACACACACTTACGACTCAGTCTCACCCCCCATGCATCTGACTGATCATCATGTTTGTGCAGCTCATGACCTTTGACCTCTGAGTGTCAAACAGTTGAACCCAAGGCATCAGACTCTGTGTGAGTCAAGAGACTGTTCAAAGGAATCATAAATTTAAATTAAATCAATGATTATTTTTTCCAGTATTTTTTTTTGTTAAAATCCAGTCATGTACTGTGTGTGGAAAATATTACATTTAATATAAAACTTCTTTAAGTAAATGTTTTCAAAAAAATAAATAATAGGCTTTTACATTGTCAATATACTAAAATTAAACTTTCCTTCTACATAAAGATTTTTATTTTACAGTATATTTTAAAAAGTATCAAATTATGAGAAAAAATAGCAATTAATGTCTTAATTTATGATCTGTAGAAAGCATAATCAGACATAAAAACAATTATGTTAGACATATTTTATTAATACCATTAACTTTGGCAGCCCTAAAAATACCATTGAATATAAACATTCAAAAACTAATAAATAAATAAATAAATATTTCTCATCTGTTGTGACCCCGTGTGAAAATAACTGAAAAAAAATTATATATATATAACTAACTGCAATTAATGCCTTGATTTCTAATCAGTCTGTAGAAAGCAGAATGAAATATTACATTTACAGAATGTAAACATAAAATGGTAAACATTTAATTGATATCTGAAGTGAATGTATCAACTTTGACAGACCTAAAAACATAAATATTAAATATGAAAAATAAATAAAACCTCCCAGTTTGAAAACACCTGCCTTTCTAGAAACATAGGTCAACAGAAGCCACTGTATAATGCCTGAGAAGAAGCAGCATATGTCCGACATCAGAAACACATTCAATCCTGAACACCACCAGAAATAAAACCGCTCTGTAACGAAAGACTGTCAAACACTTCACAGCTCTACAAAACATTCTGCTCAGAACGACACATTAGACAGAAACAGGATGAAAGCAGCGAACAAGCATCGCAGCTGTGGTTAAAGTCTCACTGACACATGCTTACAAAGTCACACAAACACACACGGTGTGAAGTTTTGACCAGCAACAACTCGAGAACTCGCTGAAGAGAGACGGAGGATGATCTACTCTCAGTTTACACGTGTGTAAGGACAAGCAAACACTGCAGAATACACTCTTACAAACATCATCAACCAGTGAATGACTTCTTCAGGCCATCACAGGCGCAGTGAATGGGTGCCGTCAGAATGAGAGTCCAAACCGCTGGAGGAAGTGTTATTATGGATTATAGACTCTATGTGTTTGAGTTAAAATCATCTTAATGCTGGATGTGTTTCAGGTTTTGTCTTCTCCAGATGTTCACTGATGGACTGGAGTGCTGTGGATTATTGTGATGTTTTTATCAGACTCTCATTCTGACGGCACCCATTCACTGCAGAGCATCCATTGATGAGACACTGATGCAGTGCTACAAACCTGATGAAGACACACACTCATCCTGATCTCAGATGAACTGAGAGTGAACACATTTTCAGATCACGTTCAACTATTAATGTTTGAGTCTTTGATATCGCACCAGTAAATACAGAACACAATTCGGTTATGGCATATACAAGGATTATTACCCATCAACACTGCTGTCAGTAGGTTTTGGAACTGAAACACAAGAGCTTCTACCACTTCTGTTAATCAGCAAAGGATTTGTGTAATTAGGACAAGTGTTTCCCACACATAGACTTTAATTGGGCGGGTCGCCCCAGTATATTAACAGCCGCCCGAATCGCCCGATATATCAAACCAGTGAGAAACACTGAGGCCTATCTCCAATCATTTATGACCATCATGGTGATCCCTGTCTGTCTCTCATCATGTGCTCCTGCTAGTTTAGTTGATGTTTTATCAAATGCTGATGTGAAAAATAAAAAAATGAATCCGTAATAAATTCACAGGGAACTGGAAGAGCTGGCAAACATGAAACGCTGAACAACATCAGGCTCCACTGAGCTTCAGTGTTTACAACAAACAAACATCAACCTGATTAACATTCCAGACTCGTCACAAGACCAGTTAACCCCTCCACACACACACACACACACACACACACACACACACACATCCCTACTATGAGCATCAAATGAATTTAAATCATGCTGTGCATGCAGAGAACGAATTAAGTGCAGTATTAGTGATGTATCTCTTTAAGAACTCTATTAGTTGCCCCACAACTCCTGTGAAATATCGTGGTTTGAGACCACATCCCTCAAAAACACACACACACACACACACAGCATTAACCGGGTAACATTTAAAGAGATAAACATCCCAGCACTGATCCACCAGAGAGAGACTGAGATGCAGAAACAGACGGAAAGACAAAGTCAGACTGTTTTATATTGTGTAGCTTCTGTTTCCTCACATATATTCCAAGCTTTGGCAATATTGTATCTTTTACAGACACGCCAATAAAGACATTTTTGAATTTGAATTGAACTGACAGACAGAAAAACAACAAAGAGAAGAACTAAAGTAAAGTTACTGTCCGACAATCTTTTCACACGTTTGACCAAAGAATTTCCATTTACACAGCGAGAATTTTTATAATCAATAGTGATTTCTAAGCGGAGGAATATTTCAGAGCGTTACTGAAATGATATGTTATCTATACTGACTATAGAAATGTGTTGTTATAAGGCCTGAAAACTCAATTTCTGAAGTATTTTCGCGGCTGTGGAGCGGAGGAGAATCGCGTTCTGAGATTCGCTCGAGTTCGACTCTCATTCCTTAATTTCGCTGTAACGTTAAACTCAAATTATTGACTGAAAAACAGTTGAACACACGAGGATAAACTCTCGGACAGTTAACGTTAATCTAGTGAAGATGAATGAACTCCGCACTTACAGACGCTTCTGAGGCACAACTTCAACGGGTTTTGTCGCTCCGGTTGTTGTTGTTCTTCGCGGAGGGTGGTGTGTTTCTCAACGCCAGTTTGCTCCAGATCCCTCTGAAACACTCAGAAAAGTCTGTAAGTAAATTGCGTAGGCGGCGCGTCACATGAGCTGCTGAAACTCCACAGCAAGCGACTTGTGTGACGCGACGCGACACTCAGGGCGGCAAATACCGCTAATGGCGGTTGCTATGATACACAACGGTCACATTGTTCAGGGGGCGCGCGCCGCGAACACCGCGCTAAAACCTCACAATACCTTCGTATGATTTATATAAGTATAATAATTTAAACACATAAAAATAATGATTGTTTTCTGACATACAAAAGGAATCTCTCATTATGAATCTTAAAAAATTAATAAATAAATAAATCCTCATCGAATCCTCACTCTCGATTCTGATTGGTCCATCCTGAGCAGCGCGGATAAAAGTAACATGCTTGGAAAAAGCGATGTCGCTGCATTGTTTTGTATTGAGAATCCACATCAAAAAACAGATGATACTAATAATAATAATATGCAGAAAACACCCTTATTAATTATGTGTGTATATATTTAATGCTCTATAATAAGAATATGATAATAAATAAACAATAATAAGAAATAAATTACACGCGTTGGCCGACAGGCGGCGCTACAGAACTATATTAGAGTGAATATGAGCCTGTGAGCCTGTCCCTTTGTTCAAATAATCAATTTCTGTCCCTAAATTGCAGTGCCCTTAACACACACTTAATCAACACTGTCTTGGATTCCAGGCTTTGTGTATCCCATCATGCATCATGCTGTGAAAATAAATCGTGAGACATTTTTTGCAGTGATCTCACGAGAGCTCACTTGGACCAAATACAGGAAATATGCCATATAAGCAGACAAGTGGTCAAGAGCGAGTGTGGGTATTTGGACAAGGGCTGTGTTATAATGGAACAGCATACAGTCACTTCAAACAGTAATGTGCTATATGTTGTTCCTCATTACAATACAATGTTTCATTGTCGGAAATAAGATTATGTAACATTCATATTTTTATTTTTGCATCTAATTAGACACAGTTGATGTCATCCCCTGGTTCATTCTTCAAGTTGGTCAGGGCGACCGCATTGCATTATGGGACATGTTGCACATATTGTAGTAGGTCATGCAGGTGTTCCTTTATATTGTGAAGCACACATCATTTAAAGAGTAAGACTAGACAGAGGCTGCAATGAAATGGTTAATCATCAGCTGTTTGTTTTATAAAGAGATATAAAGTGTGTTTTTCATCATCATCATCATCATCATCATCATCATCATAGACAATGTGTGGGACGAGTGTGAGTCAGAGTCTAGCAGCCGAGCGACTCGAATGCCTTATGTGTGGGCTTTCACCGCTCACATCATGTGTGTGTGTGAGAGAGTGTGTGTGTGTGAGTGTGTGTGTGTGTGGGGGAAGCTGAAGTGTGTGTGTGTGTGTGTGTGTGTGAGTGTGAAACTGAACGCTTCCTTTAAAGGTGATTCATCAGATAACAGAAGTGAATTAGTGAAAATAAAGAGTTGGTGATTCGTGTGGATTTGAATCAGGATTTGTGTGACTTTATTAGATCATCATTACAGGAATAGTTCAGACAAACAATGAGAATGTGTTCACTCTCAGTTCATCTGAGATCAGGATGAGTTTGTGTCTTCATCAGGTTTGTAGAAATGTAGCACTGCATCAGTGTCTCATCAATGGATGCTCTGCAGTGAATGGGTGCCGTCAGAATGAGAGTCTGATAAAAACATCCCAATAATCCACAGCACTCCAGTCCATCAGTGAACATCTGTAGAAGACAAAAGATGAAACTAATCCAGCATTAAGATGATTTTAACTCAAATACATAGAGTCTATAATCCATAATAACACTTCCTCCAGTGAAAAAGTGTTCTGGTCTGAATCAGGAGAGAAATCTGCACAGATCAAGCAGCGTTTAAACAGATCTAAACAACAGCAGATGCTCTTTTTCACTGGAGGAAGTGTTATTATGGATTATGGATTCATATTTTAGCCAGAAGTTAAAACAAATGATAACATGGCACTGTTTTCTGAGAAAATTTACGAGCATGAATCTTTCGTGATTCGTGATCCCGCTCCGAACTCCCGAACTGATTCAAATGATTCGCAATCACCAAACTGACTCAAATGATTCGCGAACCCGCTCCGAACTCCCGAACTGATTCAAATGATTCGCGATCCCGCTACGAACTCCCGAACTGATTCAAATGATTCGCGATCCCGCTACGAACTCCCGAACTGATTCAAATGATTCGCGAACCCGCTACGAACTCCCGAACTGATTCAAATGATTCGCGAACCCGCTACGAACTCCCGAACTGATTCAAATGATTCGCGAACCCGCTTTGAACTCCCGAACTGACTCAAATGATTCGCGAACCCGCTACGAACTCCCGAACTGATTCAAATGATTCGCGAACCCGCTTTGAACTCCCGAACTGACTCAAATGATTCGCGATCCCGCTACGAACTCTCGAACTGATTCAAATGATTCGCGATCCCGCTACGAACTCCCGAACTGATTCAAATGATTCGCGAACCCGCTACGAACTCCCGAACTGATTCAAATGATTCGCGAACCCGCTTTGAACTCCCGAACTGACTCAAATGATTCGCGATCCCGCTACGAACTCCCGAACTGATTCAAATGATTCGCGAACCCGCTTTGAACTCCCGAACTGACTCAAATGATTCGCGAACCCGCTACGAACTCCCGAACTGATTCAAATGATTCGCGAACCCGCTTTGAACTCCCGAACTGACTCAAATGATTCGCGATCCCGCTACGAACTCCCGAACTGATTCAAATGATTCGCGATCCCGCTACGAACTCCCGAACTGATTCAAATGATTCGCCTGACAGAAACGGCAATGTCTTTAGGACAACCTGTCAAAATAAAATTTTGGTGTAACTTTGAAGAAATTCAAACAGAAATATAGTACTATTGCACAGTAGAGTATGCTATACTTCAAGTATTAGCATACTTGATAT
>NC_039282.1:20112980-20162980 GCF_003368295.1 Carassius auratus
AATCCATTACACTACACAGAAACACACACATTCAGATGAAGCTTTAATGGTTGTGTGTTGATGATCAGATGTGTGCTGGTCCGGCGGAGCGTTTAGCTCCTCGTTAGCCGTGATCTCAGCGTCTTCCAGCGTGAGCTTCTGGACAGAGTCTCGGTGCTCCATTAAACAGAGCGTCTTTTGAGGATTTGGTCAAGAAGTGGGTTGCCCCAGTTTCTGTCCGACTCAGAAGCGCAGGAAAGGTTTGGTCTTCAGATGATGTTCAGATTAGTAGTGACGGGTTTCTCTGGCCCTGGAGTTCAGGTCCTCCAGCTCTAATCAAACACTTCTGTCATCCTCAAACAGTCCTCAAGACGTCCGTCCACTCAGGTGTGTTGATCAGAGCACATGAGAAGCTTTTCAGATGAGAAGATCCTCTGTCTCCCTCTGTGTGAGCTCAGACACCTGCAAGGACTTCAGAGAACATCGCACTGAAAAGAGAGAAAATAAAGACCAGGACTATAAACGGTTTTATCATCGGACTGAATTACAAAAACAGTTGAAAAGATGAAACTTAGTGTGTGTCTTTTTATATAATGTATAATTGCTTAAAACATTATTTTAATGACCAATTCTCACTATTAACTAGTAACATATTGGCTGTTTAACCGCCCACTAACCTGCTCTTCACACACACACACACACACCACACACACATACTCACTCTCACACACACATACTCTCTCTCTCTTACACTCACACACACAGACACACACCACACACACAATCACTCACACTCTCACACACACACACACACACACTCACACACGCGCGCACACACACACACACACACACATACTCACTCATTTCTCTCTCACACTCACAAACAAACACACACACACACACACACACATACTCACTCACACAACACACACACACATACTCACTCATTCTCTCTCACACTCACAAACACACACAACACACACACACACACGCACACACAAACATGTATGGACCCTATTCTGGATCCCTTAAAACATCCCAAACCTAAACTAACAACAACATTAATAACATAAGTGAGGAGTGTGTGTGTGTGTGTGTGTGTTTGTGTTGTGTGTGTGTGTGTGATGTGTGTGTGTGTGTGTGTGTGTGTGTGTGTGTGTTTGTGTGTGTTTTGTATGCGTGGTGTGTGAGTAAGTGTGAGTGAGTATTGTGTGTGTGTGAGTGTGTGTGTGTGTGTGTGTGTGTGTGTGTGTGTTTGTGTGTGTGTGTGTTGTGTGTGTGTGGTGTGTGTGTGAGTAAGTGTGAGTGAGTATGTGTGTGTGTGTGTGTGTGTGTGAGTGAGTGAGTGAGTGAATGTGTGTGTGGTGTGTGTGTGTGTGTGTGATGTGAGTGAGTGAGTGAGTGATGAGAGTGTGTGTGTGTGTGTGTGTGAGAGAGTGTGTGTTGTGTGTGTGTGTGTGTGTGTATGTGTGTATGTGTGTGTGTGTGTGTGTGTGTGTGTGTATGTATATGTGTGTGTGTATGTGTGTTTGTGTGTGTATGTGTGTGTGTGGTGTGTGTATGTGTTGTGTTTGTGTGTGTATGTGTGTGTGTATGTTGTGTTTGTGTGTGTGTGTGTGTGAGTGTGTATTTGTGTGTTTGTGGTGTGTGTGTGTGAGTGTGTATGTGTGTGTTTGTGTGTGTGTGTGGTGTGTTGTTGTGAGTGTGTATGTGTGTGTTTGTGTGTGTGTGTGTGTGTGTGTGTGTTGTGTGTGTGAGTGTGTATGTGTGTGTTTGTGTGTGTGTGTGAGTGTGTATGTGTGTGTTTGTGTGTGTGTGTTGTGTGTGTGTTGTGTGTGTGAGTGTGTATGTGTGTGTTTATGTGTTGTGTGTGTGTGTGTGTGTGAGTGATGACAGTGAATGTTATTACTGTGACACATGATGTTATTTTTAGACGCCCCTCATCCATATTCATGGACATGCTTCATGCTGTCACAGCACGCTCACATCTTAATTTTAGCATCACACATCTTGTGTGGATGCGCTGCAGGGGCTGATGGGAGTTTTCTGTACATTACAGTGCATTCTGTGACAGTCTTATGACAGTTTATGAACACAGAAATACAGCAGAAAGTTTTACTTTGGCCATGCCATAGTTGTGTGTGTGTGTGTGTGTGTGTGTGTGGTCAGTGATGTGAGGTTAAATATATTCTGTGCAATTTTTGCTGAGCACATTTAGCTCCACCACAGATTCTCTCATTCTTTTTTGACAAACCTCTTTCAAGACAAGAAGATCTTTGCACTAAAGGGAATACATTAAACCAAATGCATTTTCCTTCCAGCAAATCAATGCAGCTTGAGTTAAAAGAACATAGAAAGTGCTGTTCTTGTCCAGAGAGTGAGTGAGTGCTCACAGCTACGATGCTACGATGCTAACCGCTACAGTCGTGAGTCATGGCTGATGTGTAAACTGATCCAAATGAAGAGCTTGAACCGATGTGAGAGAGCAGCAAACGATGTGTGGACAGTGTGTCTGCTCCGATCAGCTGCAGAGGACCAGTGTTTATGCTAATGTTCCTCTCCGGAGACACGCTAACCATCAAGCCCATTACAGACAGACTTCAGTTCTTCCTGCGAGCAGCACGAGGCCTAACGCCTCTCTCCATCACCTTTCAGAAAGAGATGCTTTAGCCGAGACAGTAATGAGAGGTTTGAGCGCGTGAAGCTTTCACAGGGTTAACAGGATTATATAACCTCCGCCATTATCCTGTCAGCCGTGACGGACTCCGTGAAGAGGATTTCAGCACAATGCAGATTCATCGAACACGCTCTCTTCCGCTTGTAAATAAGCCACCGGATGATAACGACGCTCGTCATAACGTTTAGCGTAATGTGTTTATGCTGCGCGGCGTTTGCAGGGCTGTCTTAATGTTCATCGTAATTGAAGTGATGGCTTACAGCAGCACCTGAGTGAGGATTTCCAGCCCAAATCTCTCGTGACTCACTTCACACTCCGCTAAAGCTGTTAGACGTCAGGTTTTTTCTTTAATGATGCTGGAGATTGTGTGAGAGAAACATTCAGTGATGTCTATCGGGCTGGGAATCGATTAAGGCACAGATGAGCATCCCTGTCACACACGTACTGGTCAGATTTCTTCTGATAACCAGATTAATGGCATGAACGGAGACGGACTGAAAGACTACGGAGGCACTGTGTTGTTTCCTCACCTAAAATGCAGTGTGTTTGTAACCTTTGATTAATGGTTTTATGATGCTGACACGACCTTAACATGTTTTTAATTATACAGACGCACTCACACACAGCGGCGGTGCTGATGAGATCACAGCGATCGCTAGCACTTTCATTTCACAGAGCCATTTCAGAAGATTAGCAGCATCTGACTGTGTGTGTGTGTGTGTGTGTGTGTGTGTCAGGCTGATGTGAGTCTGTTTCCTTTTTTGCTTTATCTGGATTAAGATTATCTGTAATCTGGGTTTCTTTAATTCACCCGCTCTGGGTCAAATCTGTCCATGAAAATGAAAAAAACCCTGTTTTCCTGTCCGAGCCTCTCTATTGGCCGGATTCCATGATTGACAGCTGGTGGGCGGGGCTGTGTGGGTTTTGTCCTAATGTAAAGGTTGATATGTGTTTCAGAGATCAGTAGAATCATTGACAGCACAGACAGCAGCTGATATTACAGAGATTGTATTCTGCAGATAATCTGAGGTCAGACTGACCGCTCCGGCGCTGGTGTTGATGGGCGTCCGGATCTAAGTGCTTTCAGTAGCATAGAGGCTTGGTTATTAAAACACGGTGCTTTAATGACCTGTACAGTATGTACCGGACGAATCAGAATCAGATTTGGGTGCCACTAAAATGTCTGAGCTGTGGATTGAAAAGTTTTCTCTCTGGTTCTCTGAAATATCATCATGACAACATCAGTCAGACGGTCCTTTTGTGATCTGATGAGGCTTCTTATCACAGGATGAGGCAGATAATATATTCTATACTGTAGAAAAGGCCATGTCGATTAACAATGTGAGTAGAATTAAATAGAAATCGCTCATCAAACTCTAACTGGCCAAGTTAAATTTACTTATTCTCTTTGCTAATTTCACGTAACTTCATTAATTAGATTTTATTTCATTCTATATTTACCGGCTTGACATTCTTCTGAGGTTAAAAAAGACACAAGACATCAAATAGAAAAAGGATTCTTTTATTCCTAACCGAGCCTAAAAAGACCCAGCATTTATGTTTTGTTCAGGGAACAGTTTTTTGTGATTCCAGTCCAATTAAATCAGAAAAACTGTATAAAACAAAGACAAACACACAACTGACTTCAATGGGTTCAGGAAACAAAATAGCAAAAGAACAGAAAAGAGAAGGGTTCTTCACTCAAAAACCCAGATCACAAACCCCACTCGACTTGAAATGGTGCAAACAATGTTAAAAACTTATAAAGGGTGTACAAAACCAATGTAGAGTTTACAAAACAAGAGTATTGACATGTATGTGCCTAAAAAGAACAAAACACAACATGCATGACCAATCTATGTACTCTGATCTGGACACAGACTGGATCTGGTGGCCACGGTGACCTCGGAATAAGAGAGAAACAGACTAATATTAGCGTAGATGCCATTCTTCTAATGATGTAGAAGGTACGGTGGTTATGTGAAGTGTTTCCGGTTCCGGTTTACCTAATTAATGCAGCCTAAAAGTCCTTTAACTGATTTGGATATTAAAAGCATACATACATGTTATGTGTAAAGAGATGGGTCTTTATTCTAGATTAGAACAACCACCCAATAAAGCATTACAATAATCTTAAACTTGAGGTTATAAACGCATGGATTAACATGTTGTAATTTAAATATATTTTTGAGATGGAAAGATGCAGTTTTACAATTGATAGAAACATGGCTAGTGTCAGACTGTTTTCCTTAATCTTCCTTAGGTGTAAAGGAGAACCATATCTAAAATGCTAGAAAGAGAGAGTCCATAGTTTCAATCAGTAAGATTAGTTACAAAGCAGTCTTTTGTGGTAAGTGATGGTTCTACCATACTTGAAACAAGAAGTAGAATTAGATAACAAAAAGAGACTAGATAATGATCTGTGATATAATCACTTGGCTGCATAATTTGAACACCATCAACATCAAATTCCATGATGTTTAGTCTGAGAGAAAACCGTCCAATATTAACCAGTGCACACAAACACAGTGGTTTGATCATGAAATGCTGCAGACAGCCTGATCTCTGCAGGGTGAGAGTGTTTGTGAGCGTCCTTCAGTGACACCGAGTGTAAATCAGACACTGGACAGCTCGTCCATTAGTGGCCACGGCTGTAAATCCTCATCTGTGTCTCCAGCTGCTTTCAGCCTCATGGTGACCTCACACAGCGCTCAACATCTTTACCACCTGAAGTCCTTCATGAGCTGAGCTGGCTGTAAAGATCTCTCTCAGAGCAGTTTACTGAGCAGAAAGCAGCAGTCCCAGAGCAGCTCAGATGGGATAAAACTGTTAGTAGTTGAGAATATAAATGACTAAACCCTTCAGACGCCCTGCGATCACCGGAGGATAGCATCTCTGTCTGAATACCTGCATGTCATTATTGAAAATAAGCTGCATGAATTGTGAATGCCATATAGACGTGTGTGTCGAAACTGAATCTGTTACTGGCGTCTCAGAGCAGGACATTAACATAAAGTCTCTGTGAGAAGAAATATGAACAGTTGCAACATAAATCAAGTGAAGTAATATCACACGAGCAACAGTACCATTCCCTAAATATTAGCACAATCCAACAATCAAAAAGTTAATATTGAGTGAGTAACATTATATTATATATATTTTTTTCAGTTTTGCCAAAGAAAATAGTTCCAAACAAAGCCACTTCATTTCTGATGAATCAGCCATCTTGAACGAAACGTTTGGATAAATGACTAAACTGGCACAGGTACCAAAACACTCAGCAAAATATTTCATTATCCCTATCGAAAAAATGCCAATAAATTAGAGTTTGTCAGTATTGCACAGCTCTGTGAAGCACATGATTTGTGAAGGATTGACTGATTACAGCTGATTTAGTGAACTGCATCATATGAAGCATTACTGAGATGTAAACGCTGCTGACCTCGTGTGTTTAACATGATTTGATCAGATGTGATTCATGATTGAGCAGGTCTTCCACATGGGTTGTGTTTACAGGGATCTCATCGAAGTCTGCTGAGGGGGTTCACAGCAGATTCGGCAGCCGTCAGACCTCCACCGACAGAGATGCCGCTCTGAGCCAAGATGGCTGATTAGTAAAACACACATCATGACTGCGTGTTGTAGTGACGCTGTGTTAGAAAGGCTTCAGTCGAATCCAGTATAAACACAGTGACTCACTGGTGCTTACAGTGTGAGGAAATGTGTTGTGTGTTTGCTGTTGGGCTCGTCCTTCAGTAACACTGCCTCTAACGGCCATCATATGCTGACCGCTCCTCCAGCAGAGAAACGTTCACTTACATAATCAGATGAGTTTCTGAATAGAGAGAGATGTGATCTATGTGGAGCGGTTCTGAAGAGAAATCAACAGAAGGACAGAAAATACTCTGTTAGATGGTGTTCAGAGAGTGATTGGATGTTTTCAGGAGATCCGCAGGGCTTTAGTTCACATTCTGACCGGCTCGACTCATTAACCAGGTGAATAATTGTGCCGTACACAGCCTTTAACTGGTTGATGTTTCACAGATGCTCACGGCTCTGTCGACTTCTTGCTTACGCGTCATCTTTAGCTTGTGTTTCAGCAGAAATGCTGATCTTCATTATCTAAATGACACAATAAAGCAGAGCAGACACTCCGTCAGGGAGGAAAGGGTTAACAGCGCCAGCAAGCCGTCTGTTACTAGAACACAGCTCAGTGAGACACACACACACACACACACACACACATGTTTTGGAGCTGTGTGTGTTTCTGTCAGGTCAAGCTCCGCCCATGAAGCCGTTTGACTGACATGTGAGAACCATCAGAACATCACAATATACTGCAGAAACCCTGAGAACATACCAGAGAGATTATAGAGTTTGAACCGGAAAACAAGATCAGTGAAGTGCTAATATTACCTGATACTGATATGACAATCAATATATCACTCATTCCTAATGTGTGTGTGTGTGTGTGTGTTATTTACACAGTTTGAGTGTTTGTCTGGTGTCACACAGATCAAACTAACCAGAACGACCCCAGTGGCCATGTGGACACACTGGCTGGAAAAAACTCATTACCGCTGGCCTAGATTCACACTCACACACACACACACACACACACACACACTCACTCACACACACACACACACACACACACACACACGTGTAATCCGCAGCCTGCGGCAGCAGCAGCTCAGAGGAGCCGAGCGTCAGATAAACGAGGAATAATGCGTCAGATCTGCAGCTCTTCAGAGCGAGTGTGTCCGTGGATAAACGAGTGTGAACACACACTCATTCTGACACTCGTTTGTGTTCAGAGTTGAGCAGAATTGTCTCTATGGCGACAGGCTCGTTTCTCTCCTGTATAATGAGTGTTGTGTTAATTATCAATAGTAATCAATAATCAGGTCAGAGCAGTGCTCGCTCTCGTTCTGTATCTTCTGCCGATGAGCTTCTTCTTATTTAAAGCATTATTTTGGCTTTGGAGAGAGAAGCAGGGCAGGACCGAGGCCCTAAGAAGAATGTTATTTGGGGTCCCTCGATGCCAGAATGCTTGATTATTCACACACAAACCTAACTCACACATTATCAGTTTTATTTGTTGTAGCTGTGTTTCTTACATCACACCAATGTTTTTACCCTTCTGTGATCTCTAATGTGCTCAGGTGTTCATTTACACTCACAGAACTGAGTGCTGTAGCTCAATAAACCAGCAGACAATGCATTTACTGAAAATAATGTTTTAACACCATAAATTATTATACACAGCAGCAATCCATCTGTTCATAAAAACACCAACTCTTAATCTATAACTAACTAATTGAGACATAATGTTATTGGAATATACTAGCACAGACCCCAAAGTTAGGCAAAGGTAAATAATGTTAAGCTGTTAGTACCAAGTTTGCATACACTAGCATAATATATTACACAGCTCATCTCATACTAGCATGCTATATTGCACTATAGATATAATACTAGCATACTATACATAAGTCAAGTCATCATTATTTGTACAGTGCTTTATACAATACAGATTGTGTCAAAGCAGCTTTACAGTATTAAACAGGAAAATAGCTGGTCAATAATGCAAGAAGACAATAATAAAAATTCATTTTTCAGCTAAAGTCGGTTCATTGGTGATTCAGTGATGTCATCATCTAGTTCAGCTCTCTTCAGTAGTGTCTGTGCAATCAGTCAAGCGCGACTACACAACGTCACGTCCACGGACCGCTGGCTAAACCTCTGATCCATGTGTGTCACGTACTTTAACATCCCGCCTGGAAACAAAGATACCGTGGTGCCAAACACCCTCACGAAAACACTTATCAGGATCATCTAAATGCTGGATTCTCAAAAGTATGTGAAATATTTGAAGTTTGCGGAACAGAATCTTTAAAATACATACAAGAGTTTTACACACCGGTCTGTTATTGTGGTGACATTTGAAGGCCTGAACGTGATGCTGAACCAAGCGAACTGTGATTGTTGGTTTGTCAGTTAAATGTCCTCATGGACGGCCCTTGGCCAAAGAAAGCTGCCGTGTATTCAGCCGTCAGGCTACGGAGACGATCTTTCAGTAGCAGAACAGAGAATATGCCAGTATGTTATTCTGAACTAAATGCCATGTGCTCTTCAACTGAAGTGTCAGGATGTTCACTTGTGTGGTTCTTTAGCTCAGAAACACATCACTGATGGCGTCTGCCGTGTCTTTTTCACCCATTGTTCCTCAGGGCCAGAAAATGCTCCAAATATAAATACTGTCACATTTGGCTTCAGCTGGTTTCTCAGTGTGACGCTGTTGCTTCTGCAGGTTAAT
Organism: Carassius auratus; assembly: GCF_003368295.1. NCBI lineage: Eukaryota > Metazoa > Chordata > Actinopteri > Cypriniformes > Cyprinidae > Carassius > Carassius auratus. The sequence continues at coordinate 20,121,956 of NC_039282.1, forward strand.
TTGCTGGATTTGTGTATTCGGGGAAATGAAATGAAATTAGAGTCTATTTATTTTTCAGAGTGTGAGGATTCATGACGTGCATCTAGAAGATGAAGGATGTATAATGTTCTCTGGCCCAGTGAATGCAAACACACACTGTTCACGCTTAACCCTGTAACAAATTTAAAACACCCAGCTGTGAGCGCTTGGGAGCGCAAAGGTTTTTTAGTTGAGACGCTGTGTTTGATATGATATGGAATATCCGCTGAAGTAATATGGCAGACACATCACAATTAAAATGTTTCTCCAAACACTATTTTTCATGACAATAATATGGTAGTCTGACATTTGCATTTCATAAATACATAAAGACCAGCAATATTAACTTCTCCGTTGTTTAGTTCAGTCGTAGTGCAAGCAGGGTGTGACATCAGTCAGTATTAGCCCCGCCCCTCCTCCACTGTGATTGGGTAGCTGTGTAAAAAGTGACAGTGATGAGCGCTGCGTTTTACCCAAAGTTAAACATTCTTCAACTCTCCTGAGTGCTCAGAGTGAAAAAGACCCTCTGGCTTGGCACAGTTCTAGAGTTTTAAAAAGCAAGGCACTCCCATTGAAAACACCAGTGGTCAGTTTTCTCTTGCACATCAACTGCTGTCATGATGGAGCAAGTATCTGAGTGAGTTAAATTGCTGACATGTTTATATAGTTCCATACCTGAACAAGAACACAACTGGTTTAATGGAGCAGTAACTCTATCACTAAACATATAAAATCGTTCTGTCATCATTTACTTCTGTCATGTTATTCAAACCAAGAAAACTAATTCAGAAAGAAACTTCCTTTCTTCTGCAAAATACAAAAGAAAATATAAGAGTGTTGGGAAACTGACAGCGTTGGACCCCATTGACTTTGACCATCGACATTTCTCAAAAAATCTTTTATGTTCCACTGAAGAAAGAAGGAATATCACACAGGTTAAGAAGAGTAGATTATGACAGAATTATGATTTTTGGGTGAACTATCATCCTGCGCATGATGCACTCACAGACCACCAGTGAAAAACACAAAGATGTAAACCACAGGAAAAGTCATTTCTATAAAGCCTGGTAAAAACACAGTTCAGATCCATTTGATTCTTCCTGTATGTAGTAATAATGCTGACGGTGTTATTTGAGAGTATGAATCACATCACGCATGAACACTAATGCACATGTCACCAACACCGTGATCTAACGTGAAAGCAGCGCAGCTGTAATGAAATTCTGTCTGTTTGAGAAATTATACCTTTGCTTTTTCAGGATGCAACACACCACTGAATAAATGAATGAGGACAAAAGGGGTCTGATGCATGACATGTGTGAGTGTGTGTGTGTGTGTGTGTGTGTGTTAGGGTTAGGTCCCTGTGCTGCAGTCGGGCTGAGCATGTGCTAATCGATACAATCCTTCCTGTTTGATTAAACACGGTCAGTGAGTCGTCCTGCTCCACTGCTCCAGCCAATCACGCGCTGCGCTGTGTCGGGTTATTATGCTGTTAACACACTCTGATTGGCCGAGGCCTCAGACCTCCGGCGACATTAATGAAGGCCTGCTGTTGTGCTGCCAGACTCCATAACTTCCGTGTGTGTGTGTGTGTGTGTGTGTGTGTGTGTGTGTGTGTGTGTGTGTGTCTGTAATCAGTGAACAAATGCTAATAAAATTATGTAAAATCCAGTGGTGAAAGTCTCCTCCTGAATGACTCGTGAAATTGATTTTCATAATGCCAGATCTCGTGCCGTCAGATTTCCCTGCTGGAAATGACACATGATGAAGGTTTGAGAAGATCTGTGAGTTTGTTCAAAGCTGGTGGCTTCTTTCAGATGTGAGCAGATTATTTGAGAGGTTGAGATCACAGTATTTCTCCGATCGGTTTGTGGTCGGGCTTGTGATATTCAGGACAGAAACACTACACAGCAAGGGTTTCAAATCATCTGAACTCTGTGTCTGTACATCATAAACAGAACGAGACAGCGGTTTACTGTCTGAGGAGAGACGTGAAGAGACAAATGTCATTCTTTACGTTGTTGATGAGTGATTAGATTGAGTTTGAAGTCCATTAACGCTGGATCATCTTCATACACACCTGGGACACCTGCATATTTGATGTGTCATTGTTTCTGCCTAAAGATTTACTCTGAAATAATTGAAACTGATTTGTGCATTAATCACCGGTTTATTATGTTCCAGCAGGTTCAGATCATGTCTTGTGTTGAGCAGGGTCCTTGATCCCTGCACCGTTTCCTCCAGCCGTTCGTCTTCAGAAGTGTTTCTCCTCGTGTGTGTACCGTTAAAGCCGCAGAACTAACTTCTGATTTAACTTAGAGTCAAAGACAGTCCAAATGAAGATGTTCTAATCCACCATCATTGAATCCATCCTCTGCACTTCAGTAACTGTCTGGTTCAGCTCAGCTTCTAGATCTGACCTCAGAAGACTACAGAGATTAGTCCGGACTGCTGAGAGAATCATTGGTACAACCCTCCCTTCTATTCAACAACTGTACTTATCCAGAGTGAGCAAAAGGGCTGTCAAAATCACTCTGGACTAGGTATGGACCGATTACTGGTTTCGAGGTATACCACGATTTGAAAATGTCACTGTTTCAAAACCACTAATATTTTCCATTATACCGTTCCTGCGGTATTTGCTGTTTTCCATGTCTCCTCAAATACTGAAGGAGTAGGAGTCTCTCAGACTGAGAGCAGTGTAGAGAGTAACACTGACCCGTCCTCCTCCTGTTGAGCGAGCGAGCGGTCAGTCACGTGTGTGTAGGATGACCGAACTTAAGACCCATGTACACTTCACATTCAGCGTTCCTTTCCGTCTCACGCTTCCGTCCACACAGCTTTCAAAAGTATACTCATCCACAGCTGAGCGCGGACGGATGAGGTCCACACATGCGCAGTACCACGGCTGTCCACGAGTCCTCTCGATCAGGAGAGTAACGTAACACCGATGCTGCGTGGACGGCCGGAAATACTTAGGGCTTTACACGATCTACAATATATATTGTGCAGCTGAAAAAATAAAAATAATAATTTACCCAGTCATTTAAAAATAACATTTCAGAGCTGTAACATCAGTTCCATGATACTGTGATGTTTTTGCTTAAGGTTGTCATACCGTCACAATCTCATAGCAGCCCATGCTTCTCTGGACCCTCACATCCATCACTCTCTCTCTGAACCGTTGTCATCTGGTCGACGCTACAGAGCTCTGAGCACCAGAACGATCAGACACAGGAACAGTTTCTTCCCTCGGGCAGTCCATCTGATGAACAACACTTTATACACAAATACACTTATTTATCTAACACACATACTTAGTCTACACTTCAAATATGCACAAAATATACCTTTACACACAAAACTGTCTATTGTAATATACCTGCACATACAAATGCGTATATTGTTATTCCTTACTCACTTCTGCAGCTCATGATTCATGTGAAAGTTTTCCTGTTCTTCTCTGATCTTTATTAATCTCTCCCACTTAAAGTGGCTTTGTCTCAAACGCTTCTGCGATTATGAATCGGGAATCACGGGAGTAAGTCAGTGGAAGTGAGCAATTGTGTCCGTTATCCACCTTTTTCCTTTGAAATGGAAAATGAAATCAGTCTTTGAATGGATAATCCTCTTTCAATAAAACAGAGTCCATTTAGAAAGCTTTTAGCAAATCAGCCATCTATTCTCAAAGACTTCACAAGGACAAACCAAACAGCTGACTGCATCGAGGTGGAATTCGGCAGACATTATGAGCTTTACTGCGCAGCACCTGCTCACATTTACATAATGCCTGTAAACACACTGATGTCACGCTGATAGTGTTGTTTTAGCGTGACATCCAGAAGAGTGATGATGGGATCAGACCTGTGCGAGAGGCTCGGAGAACATGCACATGTGTGTGGGACAGCCATGAGCGATGAGCCAGTGCCGCTCGTATGACAGGCCAAAGAAATGATGGTGTTTATGTCCATTTACAGCCGGAGCGAGTGGAGCCTCGGTGTCTGTCCCATGGCCCGTGAACTGACTCATTAAACTCTGTGTCAGGACAATGAAACACACCGTTTATTAATGAGGGGCCTTTTGGATGAAGCGAAGAGTTTTAGCTGCTTTTGTCTGGAGAACAGATTCTTATCGTGTGATTTATTACCACCGAGAGATTCCCAAAGTGCTGATTCAACTTTAGATGAATCCATCCTGATAAATCTTTATTCATTTTTCACCTGACTGCAGCCGCGACAGTAAGGACAGAAACAGATCAGTAATGCGGCGCATCTGTGGTTTATTCTGCGGATAATGAAAAATGAATTGATGTTCTACATGTAAATCTGTTCTATCCATTAAAAAAGATTGTTATCGGCGAACGCTGAACCTTCTGCTCTCATTCCTGAGGTTAAACCACAAACCAGCAGGCTGTGCTTGAGTGTGGGCCCTCAGGGACCCAGCGGAGAGCCGGGTTTTAGAGGTTAAAGGTCATTCATGTAACCGTCTCCTGCAAACGCTTTCCATTTCTTTGTTGCCTGACGCCTCACTCATGACATATCGTGAACTGTGTGGTACATCAGAATTGCTTCAATCAAACAGAAGATGCTTTTTGTTCAGATGCCGGCTGTGACTCAGGAATTGGACACTTGTTTTTGTCACACACTTTTAAATTGGCCAGTTTCTCAGGAACTCAGAAAAGCAGGAATCCAGAGACACGAGCAAAATCAATATGTGAATCGGCCGGGGAGAAGAGAGGACTGAAGAACCACGCTCACGATAGATGCACTCATTTCCTCCAGCTCAGGTGTGTGTTTCTCATTTGGATGATGAGGATTCACTTCTGTAGATGAACGATGGTTTAGAAACAGCATTTTTGATTGTGTTTGTGTTTCAAATGTTGTTTAGTGTGTGTGTGTGTGTGTGTGTGTGTGTGTGTTCACGTTATAATGCAGAGAGAACAATGGATGGACAGACAGATGAATCCAGCTTTTAATATTGTAGACTTTCTTCTAGTTTGCTGCTGCTTCTGATTCTCTCTGGCTTCTTCTAAATGCAGCTTTCATGTGTTTGTGGACGTAATGAATCATTTGTGCTATAATAGATTTCTAAAGTAACTCGTCTCTGAAAATAATGTCCGTGCGCTCAGCTCTGATCACATGAAAGTTATTCATCAGCTTTGATTTGATCTGATTTTGCACAGTTCTCTGGTTCCTCGGGCTCCTGCTTCACTCCCACCTGCTCTCTGAAGTTCAGACGCTGAATCTAATATCAAAACCAGAAGACAAAACTCAGTTCCTGCAGCATGAGAGATGAGAGCCGCTCCACATTATGAACAACAGATTCAGCGTCTTTGTTCATCCTGCACAGAAAGAAAGGCACTTGAGGGAATCTCAGAAGTTCTGTCAGAGCTTTATGAGTCCCAGACGTCTGAATTCAGCCGCAATAAACCGTCAGCTGCGTCTCTGAATCACCAGCAGTGAATCTATCTATCTATCTATCTATCTATCTATCTATCTATCTATCTATCTATCTATCTATCTATCTATCTATCTATCTATCTATCTATCTATCTATCTATCTATCTATCTATCTATCTATCTATCTATCTATCTATCTATCTATCATTCTATCTGTCGATCTATCTATCTATCTATCTATCTGTCGATCTATCTATCTATCTATCTATCTATCTATCTATCTATCTATCATTCTATCATTCTATCATTCTATCTGTCGATCTATCTATCTATCTATCTATCTATCTATCTATCTATCTATCTATCTATCATTCTATCATTCTATCATTCTATCTGTCGATCTATCTATCTATCTATCTATCATTCTATCATTCTATCATTCTATCTGTCGATCTATCTATCTATCTATCTATCTATCTATCTATCTATCTATCTATCTATCTATCTATCTATCTATCTATCTATCTATCTATCTATCTATCTATCATTCTATCATTCTATCATTCTATCTGTCGATCTATCTATCTATCTATCTATCATTCTATCATTCTATCTGTCGATCTATCTATCTGTCTATCTATCTATTGTTCTAACTATCTTATATATATTCTTTCTATCATTTGGTTTTTCTATCAGTCGTTCACTTTATGTACCCAACATTCAAAGATTAAAATGACTTTTTTTGTTTCATGAATTTCTTTTATTTTCTTTTTATTTCTTGTATTTTAATTCTTTTGAGTTTTGCATTCTTACATCAGACTGCAATTGTGCATTCTGTTTGCTGTCTCAGTTCAGATTCAGCACAAATTAGTCTTTGAAAGGAGTTCTTAATTCCATTGTGAATAAAACCCAAACTCTGTTTGTGTCTCTGATAATGTAGCTCAAAAGTGTCTCTTAAACATCTGGAAAAAGTCTAAGTAAAAGGTTCATAATGAATCATTGCAGTGGAACTCAGAAGTGTTGATTATCAGGATGTCAGTTTTCTGTATTTCTCACAGTGATGTTTGACTGTGACTGATGCTCCTATAAACATATACAGGAGGACCCTGTTCAGCTTTAATCACAACACAAACACTGTTAGCTGTGTGTGTGTGTGTGTGTGTGTGTGTGTGTGTGTTTCCATTCTCTGCTGTGATTGATGTGCTTATAAGCATATTTTAACTCCGTCAGGATTGTTCAGGCAGTTGTGGGAATACGCAGCGGTAATAAATTCATCATGACTCCACAATCTATCAGGCCACATTTAATTAATGCTGTTTTAAGGATTCAAAGCCACAAGACACATGAGAAACTGCAGCATCTGCATTATAATTACAAGCTCCTCTTCTGTTGAAGCAGCTCGAGTGTGAAGATGATGCTATGAAGATCCTGTATGGAAAGACAGGCGAGAGTTTGACTGATCTGATGCCGCAGTGAAACCGAGCTGAAGGTGTTTTTATGTCAGGTGATTGTCATACAGCCAGGCTTTTATTTCCTCTCAGCTGAAGCTGTGAGCGTTATCGTATTCAGACCCTCCGGTCAACGTTTTGAGTTGGTGACCGTCACTTCAGTTCATGCTATTTCAGCACTTTTCTCTAAACCAGCGATGAACCAATGATATGCAGGTCTGGAATTAGATGTTATTACTGCTGGTAACTTTCATGACACACTTTAAATGGATTCAGATGATGTCACACATGCATGGATTGTCTTTTGACTCCTGACCTGAAGTTACAGTGATCTTCATTAAGACACTGTCATCTGTGGTGACTTACAATCATGTTTCACTGGACAACAGATCTGGTGTTTGAGCTTTAAATGTTGTAATGAGGACACTTTGTTGGCTTTAATGGAAGTGCATTATCATGGTTTAAATCGTACTTATATGACCGTCATCAATTCGTAGCAGTGAATGAAGATGTATCATATCGATCATAAGTGCAGTATGGAGTACCTCAAGGCTCAGTACTAGGGCCACTAATCTTCACGCTTTACATGTTACCTTTGGGAGATATCATCAGGAAACATGGTGTTAGCTTTCTCTGTTATGCTGATCATAGTCAGCACTGCAGTCACCCAGATCCAGTCTGTATCCAGATCAGAGGGTCACTGCAGTCACCCGGATCCAGTACGTATCCAGACCAGATGGTGGATCAGCACCTAGAAAGGACCTCTACAGCCCTGAAAGACAGCGGAGACCAGGACAACTAGAGCCCCAGATACAGATCCCCTGTAAAGACCTTGTCTCAGAGGACCACCAGGACAAGACCACAGGAAACAGATGATTCTTCTGCACAATCTGACTTTGCTGCAGTCTGGAATTGAACTACTGGTTTCGTCTGGTCAGAGGAGAACTGACCCCAACTGAGCCTGGTTTCTCCCAAGGTTTATTTCTCCATTCTGTCACGATGGAGTTTCGGTTCCTTGCCGCTGTCGCCTCTGGCTTGCTTAGTTGGGGTCACTTCATCTACAGCGATATTGTTGACTTTATCGCTAATGATTGCAGAAGATACTATTTCAACTGAACTGAGCTGGATGATGAAATCACTGAATTCAACGATGAACTGCGTTTAACTGTCATTTTGCATTAATGACGCACTGTATTTCTTATTAATGTTGTTCAGTTGCTTTGACACAATCTTTTTTGTTTAAAGCCCTAAATAAATAAAGGTTACTTGACTAAATGCTCGAGTTCTATCATTCATCAGCTGATAATAATCGCTATGAAAGTGATCCCAGTGATATCATTCTTCTGTGTCATTATGTTTATAGTTGATCATCCGTGGTGTGAAAGGCATTTAAATAAGTGGTAAATGGAGCCTCATTAGTGAAGTTGTGTTTTTATGTAAAGCAGCTCTTGAGTAAATCTGTTTTATTCTCAGCGGCTGAAGCTCAGCAGGATCGATTGCTCTGTATTGATCCACAATGTCCAAAAAGTCTCAAGGAAATGACCTGTAATGAAACCAGCTAACCTCTGACCCAAGATCACTTGTGTTGTTTTGAGGAGGGTGGTGGTGTCTGTCAGAGCATCTTCACTCTTCTGTGTTCGCGTGTTGTTAGAGTATTTTTAGCTGGTTAATGAAGAGTTGTGAGCGTTTCTCTGGGTGTTTTTGGTTTGATGTGTGCAGAAGTGTTGAGTGTGTGTCTGGACTCGCTAATGACCAATCACTGCAGGACTGAAGAGTTTAGCCCGGCCAGCGCTGCCAGACGTGCTCAGTATGCGCAGGACGACATAGACACAGAGACATGTTTGTGCATCTGGTGTGATGTGACTCCAGCGATCGATCAGGATCTCGTGTGTTTGAAGGAGCCCACGGGGAGTGTCGTGTTCCTCTGTGAAATTTCAATTAGAAATAACTTTATTGCTTATTGCTCCCTAGAGACAACGATCTTATCAGTGCCATCAATAACAGCAGGTCTGTCTGTCAAACCGCCGAGAGCTGCGCTACACCACAACACACACAATAAACACACATATAACTATACACACTCACACACACGCTCCACTCCTGTCTCTGTGTCAGTGATTCATGTTCATTTCCTCTCAGCTGATAATTTACTCTCTACACGTGTTTGAATCTCATCACATCATGAGTGTTTGATTACTGGGTCATTCCGTGTTTATTTCAGCCGGTCAGTGTTTGTTTAGGTTACTCAGTGTTTGTTTGAGTCATGTATTTTAATGTATTTTTCAGAATCAGAATGAGCTTTTATTGCCAAGTGTGTTCACTGACACAAAGGATTCGTCTTGGAGACAGAAGCCTCCAGTGCACAGGAATAGAAATCATAAATCATTCTAATATGATGATTTACTGCTCAAGAAACATTTCTGATTATTATCACTGTTGAAAACAGTTGTGCTGCACAATATTTTTGTGGAAACTCTAATGCATTTTATTTTTCAGGATTCACAGTCAAGTCACCTTTATTTATATAGCGCTTTTAACAATACAGATTGTAACAAAGAAACTGAACAGCTTTAAATAGGAAATTAAATCGGAGTCAATAAAGCAATAAGGCAGTTCATCATTGAATTCAATTATGTCATCATCCAGCTCAGTTCAGTTTAAATAGTATCTGTGCAGTCAAGTCAACGATATCTCTGGAAATTAAGTTTAAATTAAGTTCTGGTCTCCGCTGTCTTTCAGGGCAGTAGATGTCCTTTCTAGGTGCTGATCCACCATCTGGTCTGGATACGTACTGGATCTGTGGCTAGATCAGAACAGTTTTACAGATAAATACTGCAGTGCTAATGACTCCAGCTCATCACTGAACACATTGAGCAGATTCTCTGTTAATGATCCTTCCACATGTGAGGGTCACATCAGTCTCTTTAGTTCATTCGGCTGATGGATCACTAGCTTTAGGATCACAGACATCACTGTGTTTGGTTTGTGTGGAAATTGTTGTACTTTAGGGATTTTTGCTGTGCTATTTAAAGGGTCAAGCATGTTGATAGAAGCCACATGTGAGTTAAGTGTCAGAATAATGAAGCTTTTTCATCTCATGGTTTGTCCTTGAATAGATCGCTATAGAGCATCACAACTATTGATTGATTGGGCTGTGTGTATGTGTGTGAGTGTGTGTGTGTGTGTGTGTATGTTGTGTATGCTTGTGTGGTGTGTGTGTGTGTGTAGGTTGTGTGTGCTTGTGTGGTGTGTGTGTGGTTTAGGGTTAGGGTTAGGGTTAGGTTTGTGTGACAGACAGGTCGTGTGGTGAGACGGACGGCGGGTTGAGCGTGCAGCGAGACAGACAGGTCGTGTGGTGAGACGGACGGCGGGTTGAGTGTGCAGTGAGACAGACAGGTCGTGCGGTGAGACGGACGGCGGGTTGAGCGTGCAGCGAGACAGACAGGTCGTGTGGTGAGACGGACGGTGAGTTGAGCGTGCAGCGAGACAGACAGGTTGTGTGGTGAGACGGACGGCGGGTTGAGTGTGCAGTGAGACAGACAGGTCGTGCGGTGAGACGGACGGCGGGTTGAGCGTGCAGCGAGACAGACAGGTCGTGCGGTGAGACGGACGGCGGGTTGAGTGTGCAGCGAGACAGACAGGTCGTGTGGTGAGACGGACGGTGGGTTGAGCGTGCAGCGAGACAGACAGGTTGTGTGGTGAGACGGACGGTGGGTTGAGCGTGCAGCGAGACAGACAGGTTGTGTGGTGAGACGGACGGTGGGTTGAGCGTGCAGCGAGACAGACAGGTCGTGTGGTGAGACGGACGGTGGGTTGAGCGTGCAGCGAGACAGACAGGTCGTGTGGTGAGACGGACGGCGGGTTGAGCGTGCAGCGAGACAGACAGGTCGTGCGGTGAGACGGACGGCGGGTTGAGTGTGCAGTGAGACAGACAGGTTGTGTGGTGAGACGGACGGCGGGTTGAGCGTGCAGCGAGACAGACAGGTCGTGCGGTGAGACGGACGGTGGGTTGAGCGTGCAGCGAGACAGACAGGTCGTGCGGTGAGACGGACGGCGGGTTGAGCGTGCAGCGAGACAGACAGGTCGTGCGGTGAGACGGACGGCGGGTTGAGCCTGCAGCGAGACAGACAGGTCGTGAGGTGAGACGGACGGCGGGTTGAGCGTGCAGCGAGACAGACAGGTCGTGTGGTGAGACGGACGGCGGGTTGAGCGTGCAGCGAGACAGACAGGTCGTGTGGTGAGACGGACGGCGGGTTGAGCGTGCAGCGAGACAGACAGGTCGTGCGGTGAGACGGACGGTGGGTTGAGCGTGCAGCGAGACAGACAGGTCGTGTGGTGAGACGGACGGTGGGTTGAGCGTGCAGCGAGACAGACAGGTCGTGTTGTGAGACGGACGGCGGGTTCAGCGTGCAGCGAGACAGACAGGTCGTGCGGTGAGACGGACGGCGGGTTGAGCGTGCAGCGAGACAGACAGGTCGTGTGGTGAGATGGACGGTGGGTTGAGCGTGCAGCGAGACAGACAGGTCGTGCGGTGAGACGGACGGCAGGTTGAGCGTGCAGCGAGACAGACAGGTCGTGTGGTGAGACGGACGGCGGGTTGAGCGTGCAGCGAGACAGACAGGTCGTGTGGTGAGACGGACGGCGGGTTGAGCGTGCAGCGAGACAGACAGGTCGTGCGGTGAGACGGACGGCGGGTTGAGCGTGCAGCGAGACAGACAGGTCGTGGGGTGAGACGGACGGTGGGTTGAGCGTGCAGCGAGACAGACAGGTCGTGCGGTGAGACGGACGGCAGGTTGAGCGTGCAGCGAGACAGACAGCTCGTGTGGTGAGATGGACGGTGGGTTGAGCGTGCAGCGAGACAGACAGGTCGTGTGGTGAGACGGACGGCAGGTTGAGCGTGCAGCGAGACAGACAGGTCGTGTGGTGAGACAGCTGGAAGTGCAGCAGGAAGCGAGCGATGCATAGCTGGAGAGGTCGTGCTGTTCTCTTTTATGTGGCAGCAGCAGCTTCTGAGGCAGCCAGGAGCTCTATTGATTGTCTGAGGCTTATGTTTTATTGAAGAGAGAGTGTGTGTGAGTGCATCTGTTCTTCATCCCCACGACCTCACTCTTCTTCCTGTTTCTCTCTGCTGTTGCTCCTTTCTTGCCTTTCTTTTCTATCATTTGCGGTGTGTTTTTTTTTTTTTTTGGTTCTCTCTTCATCCATCTCCTGTAATCTCTGTCTCTCCACTCTAATCATCTGTCTCACAGCATCTGATATCAGACCAGTGGTTAGTTTAGCTGTTTATCTCTCATCCCTCCAGAGACGAGAGGCAGTTTCTCTGATTCTCTCGGAGCTGTTTGTGTCGACCAGATTAATATCAGTCTGAAGCATTCGATCCTCTGCCAGCGGGACACTGATGTGACCTCACCGCAGACACTCATGTGTCCCGAGTCAGACGCTTCTCACGCAGGAATCATTCGTAGATCTGTGTTTACACGCCAGACAGCGGGTGTGAGCATTTGAACGAGTGCAGTGTTTCACTAATTTGAGTCTGAAGACTGATCTGCTAATTGACTGAACGAGCAGCATTGAGTCATTCTTGTTCACCAGGACAGAACGGATGAATTATAACTCTATAAATGTGACCACTGAGTAATGCAGTACAGTGACACAAGAATGCTTTGGAGACTCATTATTTTTAGTCTGTTGTCTTTTTGTGTATAGTTACACACAGTTGAGGAAAATACGATCTGCTTTATCATTTTGAGAAGAAAACACATTTTAAAAAATCATAATCTCTATGTGAAGAATCGAATCAATTCGCTGCCACCTACTGGTGTAAATATGTCATCATTTAAAGAAATGGTCTCTGAAAGAATTAGTGCATATGTTTGAGCAAATCTTTTTAAAGACCAGATTCAGAAGACTAGAGTCACTAGGATGAATCAATTAATAGTCATGAAAAATTTATAATCAGCTGTGTTTCTCTCCAATCATCATTAAAGGCTCAGTTCACCCATCATTTACTAATGCTTTCCTATATGAAACACGACATAAACTATTTTGATATTTTTAAAGAAAGCAAGTCATGCAGGTTTGGAATGATGTTATGGAGGAAAGGATCATGTCTGACTGAAAGGTGTCTTTAAGATGTCTGGTTCTTGGTATGTATGCAAAATAATGCTGTGTATGATGAGGATAGCATATTCCAGTGGTGCAGAACTACATCGACGCATCCTGCTGAAACCCAACGCTCAGAATCCTTTAGTTTGTCTCAGAGCTGAAGCGTTTCAGCAGGACCCGTGGTGAGAGAGAAAGCAGAGACTTCATAACTCTGCCAGTAGAGACGTCTTTGTCATCTCTGTAATGGACAATTGTCCCTCTGGAACCAATTTACTGTTCCGGACCCTTCCAGTGGCCACAGCGGCTCCTGCGTCTCTTTACAGGTGTGTTAAGCATCTTTCAGACGCCCCAGCGGACCTTTATTACCACAGAACGGCAGCTGTAAACCTGAAAACTGCATCTGTGAGATTCACCTGCTATTACTCTTGAAGAGGAGAAAAGTTACCAAAAACAAGAGGTGGGAGTGAATTTCTTCCTGGTAATTGGCATCAAGGACCGACAGATTTCTGTTAGCCGTCTCTGCATGCGGCGTCACGCGTGGGTCGACAGGTCTGCGTGTGTAAACAGCGAGCGGCTTGTGTTCACGCTGTTTGAGTAAATGTCAGACGAGGCTTCTGCATCCACTCATTAACCTCAGCGGTCGATGTGTAACACAGTAGCCTTCTCACTCATTCATCTGCTGTGAGTGTGTTAGCTGCGTCTGCGGGACGCTTGACCTCGTGTGTAACACTCGCTCAGGTCACTGTGAAGATGATGAGGGTGTTAAAACATACTCTTGATCTGTGATGTTTCTGCTTTGGATCACAGCATGTAATGAGTGCTCAGTGAGAGTGTGAGCTCGCTCGAGGACACAAGGAGTCGAGGTGTGTGACCCGAGGATCAGAAACGTCCCTCCAATAGTTGATATTTGACAAAAAGTGTTAATAACTATATTTTTATGCAGGTTTGCCTCACCCTTCTATCAGCTCTCGTCAGTGTCATAGCGTTTACATTGACCAATCAGTTTGAAGTCAAGTCAAGTCACCTTTATTTATATAGGGCTTTTAACAATACAGACTGTAACAACGCTACTGAACCGTTTTAAATAGGAAAATAGTGTGTCAGTAAAGCAAAAGGGCAGTTCATCATTGAATTCAGTGATGTGATCTCTGTTCAGTTTAAATAGTGTCTGTGCATTTATTTGCAATCAAGTCAATGATATCGCTGTAGATGAAGTGACCCCAACTAAGCAAGCCAGAGGCGACAGCGGCAAGGAACCGAAACTCCATCGGTGACAGAATGGAGAAAAAAACCTTGGGAGAAACCAGGCTCAGTTGGGGGTCAGTTCTCCTCTGACCAGACGAAACCAGTAGTTCAATTCCAGACTGCAGCAAAGTCAGATTGTGCAGAAGAATCATCTGTTTCCTGTGGTCTTGTCCTGGTGCTCCTCTGAGACAAGGTCTTTACAGGGGATCTGTATCTGGGCTCTAGTTGTCCTGGTCTCCGCTGTCTTTCAGGGCAGTAGAGGTCCTTTCTAGGTGCTGATCCACCATCTGGTCTGGATACATACTGGATCCGGGTGACTGCAGTGACCCTCTGATCTGGACACAGACTGGATCTGGTGGCATCAGTGACCTCGGAACAAGAGAGAAACAGACTAATATTAGCGTAGATGCCATTCTTCTAATGATGTAGAAAGTACATCAGGTGTTATGTGAAGTGTTTCCGGTTCCGGTTTACCTAATTAATGCAGCCTAAAAATCCTTTAACTGATTTGGATATTAAAAGCATATTAGTATGTTATGTGTAAGCCAGGTTAAAGAGATGGGTCTTTAATCTAGATTTAAACTGCAAGAGTGTGTCTGCCTCCCGAACAATGTTAGGTAGGTTATTCCAGAGTTTAGGCGCCAAATAGGAAAAGGATCTGCCGCCCGCAGTTGATTTTGATATTCTAGGTATTATCAAATTGCCTGAGTTTTGAGAACGTAGCGGACGTAGAGGAGTATAATGTAAAAGGAGCTCATTCAAATACTGAGGTGCTAAACCATTCAGGGCTTTATAAGTAATAAGCAATATTTTAAAATCTATACGATGTTTGATAGGGAGCCAGTGCAGTGTGGACAGGACCGGGCTAATATGGTCATACTTCCTGGTTCTAGTAAGAACTCTTGCTCCTGCATTTTGGACTAGCTGTAGTTTGTTTACTAAGCGTGCAGAACAACCACCCAATAAAGCATTACAATAATCTAACCTTGAGGTCACAAATGCATGGATTAACATTTCTGCATTTGACATTGAGAGCATAGGCCGTAATTTAGATATATTTTTGAGATGGAAAAATGCAGTTTTACAAATGCTAGAAATGCAGCCTCACTAACAGCACAGTCATCATTAATGATAATATCTCTAATTTCCACTAATCCCCATCAGTGCTAATGTTACTGTGAATGCTGACACTGATGCTCATACACTCAAACCGAGAATCTGTAAAAGAGCTGTAAATCTGTTCTCTTACGGTCTCATGTTCGCTTCTGTTGCTCTTCAATTGTCTGTTATTGGGTGTTTTTATTAACCAGCACGAGTCTCAGTGAAACACAGTGTGTGTGTTTGTACATTAATGAGAACTGAACATAATGAAGATCTACTGACCAGCTTCACTCTCATAACACTGATCACCATAAACACTTATAAACATGGTGGGGGGGGGATTTCTCTCTTCTGGTCATTGTATCCCTGCCTCTGCTGAATTATTTTTCTCCCCAGTGGGGATAAATTTATCCCCCACTCAAAGTGACCAGTGCTACTACACTAGTGGCGAGACGGATCACAAAACATATCTCAGATCCGTGGTTTGATTAAAGTCAATTTTATTTTAAAATGCGCTACTTTGGATGAAGTTAATTGAGGCTAAAGCAAAGGTTTTTTGATTACTCACTCACTCTTGAGCGTCGGCCGCGAGTGATTTCAAGTCGATGTAGAGGTCCTGC
The DNA here is from genome assembly GCF_003368295.1 of Carassius auratus. Lineage (NCBI taxonomy): Eukaryota > Metazoa > Chordata > Actinopteri > Cypriniformes > Cyprinidae > Carassius > Carassius auratus. Next base: position 20,137,892 of record NC_039282.1, read on the forward strand.
GGCACGAATGAAGCATTTAGCGCCGCGCGGGCGCGTCCAGTTCACGCAAATGAGGCGAGTTGACTAGCACAGATAATGCATCTGTCTTTTCTATTATTTCAGTGATTTAATTCTTGCGTGTTTTTTCATTGTGCATGATCACAGTTCATATGTGTGGGGAAAGATAAGCTATTAGAGTAAAAATGTTGCATTAGGCTGCTTCATGAGTTAACAAGAACAAAGATTTTACAATTCCTGCAAATGCAGTGATGTTCATGTTCTCATGATTTATTTTTATGAATTAAAATGTTTCAAAAACATCCTCCCCTGTTTTTTTTTCACAAATCGCACCCTGCTAAGTGCTAATAAATCATACAGAATGATTTTATTTTTGTTGAGAAAGTAAAAATGCACAAAGTTTCCTGTGAGGGTTACGTGTGTGTGTGTGTGTGTGTGTGTGTGTGTGTGTGTGAGTGTGTGTGTGTGTGTGTGTGTGTGTGTGTGTGTGTGCGTGTGTGTGTGTGAGTGAGTGAGTGTGTGTGTGTGTGTGTGTGTGTGTGTGTGTGTGTGTGTGTGTGTGTGTGTGTGTGTGTGTGTGTGTGTGTGTGTGCGTGTGTGTGTGTATGAGTAAGTGTGTGTGTGTGTTTGTGTGTGTTTGTGTGTGAGTGTGTGAGTGTGTGTGTGTGTGTCATTGCTCTGATTAAAGCTCATGTCTAGTATCAGCTGGACGCTCCTGTCTCTGAAGTTCATGTCACACATAAATGTGATCGCAGCTCTTCTGTCTCGTTTTATTGCTGTATGAAACTTACCACACAGATGGAGAATCACTGCCTTCGTCTAGAGACTGATGATATTAATAAACCCTTGAGAATAATCACACACACACCTACCTGTGAGTTTCTGAGTGTGTGTGTGTGTTTATGAGTGTGTGTGTGTGTGTGTGTGTGTGTTTACGAGTGTGAGTGTGTGTGTGGTGAAAATGGAAATAGTGTGTAACTGTAGTAACTGTTCATTTCGATAAGGCAGGCCTAACCAGGACAGAATAAAGGTTTGTATAGCCGACCGCCAGCAGCACTGCCGGGATCTGAGTGTGTGTGTGTGTGTGTGTGTGTGTGTGTGTGCGTGTGATTCTGTCTGTAGAGGAAAAGCTGAAGTAATCCTATTTGTCAAGATCACAGGTATGAAGTGAGCTGCCACCTGGCCTGAAGAGAACCGTGTGTGTGTGTGTGTGTGTGTGTGTGTGTGTGTGTATGTGTGTGTGTGTGTGTGTGTGTGTGTGTGTGTGGTTGTGTGTGTCTATAGAGATGAGGACAGCATCTCGTTCATGTCATTCAGAGCAAAAGCTGTTTCTCTGTTAATTAAGAGCATCACATGAGCAGTCAGTGAAAGCAGGTCTGTGATATTGGTATGAATGTGTGAGTTATTGTGAGTTATTGTGAGTTATTGTGAGTTATTGTGAGGTGTGAGTGGCCCGTTACTTTGATTAAAGAGGCAGACGGGTGAGCGTTCACTTCATCCAGTTCAGCGTTTCCTCTAATTAACGTCAGGCATCTGGAACCGCGGCGCTTCTCCGAGGCCTCCAGAGCCACTGCTGGAGCTTTTAACACACGTCTGAAGCGTGTTGTGTAAACTACTTAAGATGGAGGACAGATGGAATTCATTAATTCAGAATTTGCAAATGAAGCTGCATAAAAGTTGCAGCCAATTATTTCCACTCAGAGACTTTCTCTGTCACGCTCTTCTGAGGAGGAGGCAGTAAAACGCACACACACACACACATACACACACACACACACACGTGCACGCTTCAGGATCTGTGTGAGGACTCACCTTCATGTCTGTACTGCAGGCAGGAAAGTTCTTCAAACTCTGAATCTAGGCTGAAAAGCCTCCAGCTGAAGCACACATCAGTCACATGAGCAATCACATGTGAAATAACAGTATTTACACACAAGAATCACCGTGATCACTGACTTCTCCTGCTGCTTTAGTGTCACCTGTCTGAAATTCACACATATGAAGTGATTTATTTACTGACAGATTTGAAGTAAATACCTCACATTCATGAGTTTTCTTTGCTTCTGTGTTCCAGCTAACAGGGAACGTTCCCACAACTTAAACTGATGTTTTCTAATGTTATGTAAAAGTTAAAGGGATCATATGATGTTGCTAAAAAGAACATTATTTGGTGTAATGCAATGTTTATGCAGTTTAAGGTTTAAAAAACATTATTTTCCACATACTGTACATTATTGTTGCTGCTCTATGCCTTGCCTTCCTGAAACGCATCAATTTTTACAAATCTCATCGCTCTGAAACCGAGGTGTGCTCTGATTGGTCATCTATCCAGTGTGTTGTGATTGGCCGAATACTCAAGCGTGTGACAGAAATGTTACGCCCCTCACCGTACTGTGATGTGTGTCCAAAAATATCTCTTTGGATTAAAAACTTTAGTCTTTGCAAATTTACAGATCTTCTTTCTGCACCAAGAGCTTGTAACATTTGAAATCGCTTCATATGACCCTTTAAATTAAAACATTCTTAAAATAACATTTACATAACATTATTTTATGAGAGCATATGCATTCTCATCTCATGTTGAAAGAAAATGTTCTGAGAACAATGAAGAGAGTTTTTACGCTGATGATTTCTCAGAGCATCCTTATGATGTTATTGATATTTGCTGAATGATAATGTTGAAGGGACAGCGCCTCAGATGTTTGGTTCCCTACTTTCTTCAGAATATCTACATTTGTGTTGAACAGAAGAAAGAAACTCATGCAGGTTTGGATTGACATGAGGCTGAGTAAATGGATGACAGCATTTTCATTTTTAGGTGAAATATGGCTTAATCGATCTTAGAGTATGGCAAATAAGCATTCAAAAAATGTGATATTGTGAGTAAAAAAAGGTTAGTAAATTGTTTAACTAACTATTTAAATAATGTTCTAATCATGACAAAAAATCTAGACACTTTACTGTCTTCGAAGCATTGAAGATTAATGCTCCCGCAAGGTTTTCACAACATACGTATGTAGGCTGGTGTTTGATGGGTGTTTTTGACCCCACAGGTCAAAGGTCAAGGTCACACCAGAGTCTGAGATGAGTCTGAACCTGCCGGAGATCGTCTCAGATCATCTCTCATGCTTTTAATTGGGGCTAAATGCGTATAGGAATGATTCTGTGGTGTTTGTTGTGTGTGCAGGTGGATATGAATAAAGCATGAGATGAGTGTGAGTTTGACAGGAGCAAAAGCTGCAGATAAAGTAGAGATGGCATCCTTTATGAGCGCTGGATACCAGCATATTTCACTGACACTTCGTCTCACAGCAGATATTCTTCATGAAGTGCTCTGTATAGAAGAGGACTCAAACATTCCTCGCTCACATGAGCTGATGAGTCCAAATGTTAATGCATTCAGACTCCGGTTCGAATCTGAAGAGATCGGCATCTCAATGAGACAAACTCACAGCCTTGAGATTCCAGCCATATTTAAGCGAGTCGTTCACTATCTCCACTAATCTGCTTTTATCTGGTGAATATGTCCACCAGCTGTCTGTGAGATCCACGCGTGTCTCTGATCATAACCCCTGATCCCGTACCCAGCTTTATATCTTCTCTTATCTCTCTGTAATCTCTTCACAATTAAGCGATTGTCAGTCAGAACCCAGCGTTTCTCAAGTACATAATTGAGGAAAGTAAAGCGCTAAGCTCCTCCATTAGCCTCGCTGCAGCCAGCGGCCTGTGAAATAGGCTCCACTTCACAGCGTGGAGACGCACACATCCATCTGTCCTCCGAGGGATCCGTGTGCTTCACTCGTGTCTCCAGTCGTGGCGGTCGAACATCTGGCCCGACTCGAGCTCATTCACGTCGTTCCGCTCCGAGCGCTTCCTGCAGCTTTACACGCGTGAACACCACCCGATCGTACAGAAGCACGTCCAGGAGCAGCTCTGGGACGTGATTGAGCATTTACACACTCATATTGTTCACCTGAAAATGCCTCATTGTTGGCCGTCTGTATGGATTGGCGCTGAACGTTGTGTTTCCATGGCAACAACATGATTTGAGCATTCAGTGCAGATTAATGCAGTGCAGCAGCGATCAGTGCCGCTGGTTACCAGAGCGTCTGCCTCTCTCCGAAACCAGGCTCTTCACTGATCCCACCGCTTCTCTGTCCTCAATCAGACTCATGAGCTTCCTCTGAGCCGACAGCGGCTTGTGTTTAATTACAGTGATCAGATGAACTGAGCGCACGTGTGTGTGTGTGCACTTGGATGGGTGAAATGCAGAGCACAAATTCAGAGTATGGGACGCCACATTTGGCCACACGTCACTCACTTAAAAAAAAGAGGGGTTTTAAAACATTTAGAGAACTGGATGTTTTGAACGTTCAGAGGACATTCAGAAATAAGATTTTCAGAACAATGGAATGTTAGGAAAACACTCTTAGAGATTTTTTACCTGAGTTCTTCCTTTCTGGGATCTGTGCCAAAAAAAAACTTTTGGAAGCTTTATTGTTTTGTGTAAAACTTGATTTATGCATATTTTTAAGTCAGTTGTCATAATATTTCACTATATTAAGTGAGAACATTTGGCCCTCACAAGAACAGCTAAACAAGTATACACACACACACACGCACTCGAGTTTCTGTAAGTGTTGTGTAAAGCAGTGTGATGCTGCTGGTGTGAATGTGTCATGTGATCATCTACGGTCCAATCAGAGCCGTGATGACACTCAGATCAGCTGCTGTGATTCTCATCCTGAAGAGAGAAAAACACACACTGATTCTCTGGTGATGCAGAGGAACTGATCAATCACACACACACACACACAGATGGTGTTTCTTCCATCATCTCCTCTCATGGCCAGCAGACATGTGCTCATGCTAATTCCAGCGGTGTGTGTGTGTGTGTGTGTGTGTGTGTGTCAGATCTCCAGGGCGTCTGTCATTCATTCGGAGTGATAACACCTTCACTAAAGCAGCCGCTCCCACACACACACACACACACACACACACACACATCTGAGCGCCGCACATGAAGTCATTCACCTGCGGCGCAGACAGAAGTGATGCACAGAGAGCTTGGAGGAAATGAAGGCATCCCTCAGCGCAGCTGACAGCGGCACAAACACACTCCGACACGGACTAACCAGATTTACCGCTTAGACGCTCGTCCACCACTCGAGCCGTAATCACTGTGAAAAACAAAAGAGGAGCAGATTCTCGGGCAGAGCGCTGGACAAACCGCAGAAATGCCTGATGGGTAATCGATATCTTCGACTTTTCTCTGTCTGTAGGGCATTGGAGTCGAATGAGTCCACCACAAACCTCAGAGGAAACGGATTCATGTTTGACTGATTCAAGTTAATGATGTAAAGTAAACGAGTTAAAACATTGGTTCACCTTTGACTAGATAAACCAGAGGTGTTTATCTGTGAGACTCTGCTCTTCTGGAGGATCCCTAAAGAACCTTTTTTACAATGGAAAGATAAAGAACCTTTATTAGAAGGCATTTTATATTTATTCAGTATTTTATTTAAATAACCAATAATAGGATTTGTAATAGTTTATGTGTTTCAGGTTATGTTTGTGCAGCAGGCTCTGGTTCCGGCCTGTCGTGTCATCTGTCCATCCGTCCGTCCGTCTGTATGTGTTGATAATTGAGAGTCTGCTAGACAGAAGGAGCTCAGACGTCAGAGAGACAAGAGTGAGGGAAGCGCTCTGTGACGTCAGCATCAGCACATGCTTCAGACGTGCTTCAGGTTCAGTGTTATCGATGAGATCCTGCAGGATGTTCAGTGAAGGATCATCAGAGACACACACACACACACACTCATCTGTTTTTCAGGACACTGAGCTGTGAGGTTCTGCTGATGGAGGGGTTTGTGTAGTATAACAGCAGCTCAGATCTCACACATCTGGAACAAGTGTTTTACTCATCAGCATCATTCATATGTGGCACACTGCTGAACAGATCCTCGTCATAATCCAACCTTCATCATCCTTCAAATTTTATTGTCATTTGAGTTGAACTAGTCACTGCTGAACTCTCAGGTCCAGTGCTCAACAAATACAGATTCATCATCTTACATCATCTTATTGTTGCTAAAAAAACTGCAATATTACCAATTCAAGCTGAATTAATTCTGTTAACAACTTGAGACATTTGGTTCTCAAATCATATTTTGTCGATTTTTATTGAACTGAAGAGTGTGATCAATCTCTTTAATGATCCGAGCTGTAGACCCTCCATTTCCTTATACAATACATACATTACAAGAGACTTTCAACATGGCACAGACATTGATGCCATCAAAAACATTTCAATAAAGAATATTAAGATAATTATTATGCATAAGTAACTTGTGGCCTCAAGATACTAACTGGTGGCCTCAAGATACTAACTTGTATCAAGATACGAACTCGTGGCCTCAAGATACTAACTATGGCCTCAAGATACTAACTGGTGGCCTCAAGATACTAACTGGTGGCCTCAAGATACTAACTGGTGGCCTCAAGATACTAACTTGTATCAAGATACAAACTCGTGGCCTCAAGATACTAACTATGGCCTCAAGATACTAACTCGTGGCCTCAAGATACTAACTATGGCCTCAAGATACTAACTCGTGGCCTCAAGATACTAACTATGGCCTCAAGATACTAACTGGTGGCCTCAAGATACTAACTGGTGGCCTCAAGATACTAACTTGTATCAAGATACGAACTCGTGGCCTCAAGATACTAACTTGTATCAAGATACGAACTCGTGGCCTCAAGATACTAACTATGGCCTCAAGATAAGTAACTTGTGGCCTCAAGATACTAACTGGTGGCCTCAAGATACTAACTCGTGGCCTCAAGATACTAACTGGTGGCCTCAAGATACTAACTTGTATCAAGATACGAACTCGTGGCCTCAAGATACTAACTATGGCCTCAAGATAAGTAACTTGTGGCCTCAAGATACTAACTGGTGGCCTCAAGATACTAACTCGTGGCCTCAAGATACTAACTGGTGGCCTCAAGATACTAACTCGTGGCCTCAAGATATTAACTATGGCCTCAAGATAAGTAACTTGTGGCCTCAAGATACTAACTGGTGGCCTCAAGATACTAACTCGTGGCCTCAAGATACTAACTCGTGGCCTCAAGATACTAACTATGGCCTCAAGATAAGTAACTTGTGGCCTCAAGATACTAACTGGTGGCCTCAAGATACTAACTCGTGGCCTCAAGATACTAACTATGGCCTCAAGATAAGTAACTTGTGGCCTCAAGATACTAACTGGTGGCCTCAAGATACTAACTCGTGGCCTCAAGATACTAACTGGTGGCCTCAAGATACTAACTTGTATCAAGATACGAACTCGTGGCCTCAAGATACTAACTATGGCCTCAAGATAAGTAACTTGTGGCCTCAAGATACTAACTGGTGGCCTCAAGATACTAACTCGTGGCCTCAAGATACTAACTGGTGGCCTCAAGATACTAACTCGTGGCCTCAAGATACTAACTCGTGGCCTCAAGATACTAACTGGTGGCCTCAAGATACTAACTGGTGGCCTCAAGATACTAACTTGTATCAAGATACAAACTCGGGGCCTCAAGATACTAACTATGGCCTCAAGATAAGTAACTTGTGGCCTCAAGATACTAACTCGCGGCCTCAAGATACTAACTTGTATCAAGATACGAACTCGTGGCCTCAAGATACTAACTATGGCCTCAAGATAAGTAACTTGTGGCCTCAAGATACTAACTGGTGGCCTCAAGATACTAACTGGTGGCCTCAAGATACTAACTGGTGGCCTCAAGATACTAACTGGTGGCCTCAAGATACTAACTCGTGGACTCAAGATACTAACTGGTGGCCTCAAGATACTAACTCGTGGCCTCAAGATACTAACTGGTGGCCTCAAGATACTAACTGGTGGCCTCAAGATACTAACTCGTGGACTCAAGATACTAACTGGTGGCCTCAAGATACTAACTCGTGGCCTCAAGATACTAACTCGTGGCCTCAAGATACTAACTTGTGGGCTCAAGATACTAACTCGTGGCCTCAAGATACTAACTGGTGGCCTCAAGATACTAACTTGTGGCCTCAAGATACTAACTCGTGGCCTCAAGATACTAACTGGTGGCCTCAAGATACTAACTTGTGGGCTCAAGATACTAACTCGTGGCCTCAAGATACTAACTCGTGGCCTCAAGATAAGTAACTTGTGGCCTCAAGATACTAACTGGTGGCCTCAAGATACTAACTTGTGGCCTCAAGATAGTGAAGTGACTGACACATGGACCCTTTTGTTATTAAACTGGACCCTGTACTGTAGTGCAATGTAATACTTCACATTCAGTGTAATATAGTTTGCTGCAGTTGTGCTTCTATTTATTTACTTCATATTTTAAAGCATATATTTATACTTTTTACATGTATATAGGCTACTTGTTTATTTACCAACTTCTATTATTAATTATATTCCTTTAAATGTCTTGATGTGCACATCAACTGTGACACAAGAATTGTCCTCGGGGTTATTAATATCAATAAAGATCAATAAACTACGATAAAACGTCAGCAGAGGGTGTTCTAGGCTTAGGTCATGGTACCTCCGTCTGGCTGTATGTATTTTTGTGTATTTCCTAGTATTTCCCAGCCAGTACTTTTGATGTCATGTGCAAAGTATGAATTAATAAGATCTTGCCAGGACTTTGCCAGTTTAAATATACAAAAGTTGGTATTTTGAGGTGTAAACAATCGTCACCTGCATGCCAGATAGTTGTTGTGTGATTGGATGCACACTTGAATGCATTTTGTCAGCGTTTGTTGCCCGCCAGGTATCCATGGTAGTCACGTGACTGCAAAGTATGAATTTTGTGTTTACGTTAATCACAACCACAAAGTTGCCAGGCATCTATGTCATCTGAGAAGATTTACGTTACAAAGATTAACTGAGTGTTGTATTATGTATCATTGCAATTACTTGGTTTTGTTTAACTCAGAAACATATGCTATAAAATATAAAGAAGAATTATAAAGGACTATGGATATGCAGCCATAGTAATGTTGATTTACATTACTGTATTAACATAATTGAATTGATTGTGATGAACAGTACTAGTAAATAAATAGAAGCAGAACTGCAGCAAACTATATTACACTGAATGTTAAAATAGAGAATATTGCACAGAATGTATTACATTGCACTACAGTACAGGGTCCAGTTTAATAATAAAGGGTCCATTTGTCAGACTCTTCACTATCTTGAGGCCACAAGTTAGTATCTTGAGGCCACAACTTACTTATCTTGAGGCCACGGGTTAGTATCTTGAGGCCACAAGTTACTTATCTTGAGGCCACAAGTTAGTATATTGAGGCCACGAGTTACTTATCTTGAGGCCATGAGTTACTTATCTTGAGGCCACGAGTTACTATCTTGAGGCCACAAGTTACTTATCTTGAGGCCACAAGTTAGTATCTTGAGGCCACAGCTTACTTATATTGAGGCCACGAGTTACTTATCTTGAGGCCACGAGTTACTATCTTGAGGCCACAAGTTACTTATCTTGAGGCCACGAGTTAGTATCTTGAGGCCACAACTTACTTATATTGAGGCCACGAGTTACTTATCTTGAGGCCACGAGTTACTATCTTGAGGCCACAAGTTACTTATCTTGAGCCCACGAGTTAGTATCTTGAGGCCACAACTTACTTATATTGAGGCCACGAGTTACTTATCTTGAGGCCACGAGTTACTATCTTGAGGCCACAAGTTACTTATCTTGAGGCCACGAGTTACTTATCTTGAGGCCACGAGTTAGTATCTTGAGGCCACAAGTTACTTATCTTGAGGCCACGAGTTAGTATCTTGAGGCCACAAGTTACTTATCTTGAGGCCACGAGTTAGTATCTTGAGGCCACAACTTACTTATATTGAGGCCACGAGTTACTTATCTTGAGGCCACGAGTTACTATCTTGAGGCCACAAGTTACTTATCTTGAGGCCACGAGTTACTTATCTTGAGGCCACGAGTTAGTATCTTGAGGCCACGAGTTACTTATCTTGAGGCCACGAGTTACTATCTTGAGGCCACAAGTTACTTATCTTGAGGCCACGAGTTAGTATCTTGAGGCCACAACTTACTTATATTGAGGCCACGAGTTACTTATCTTGAGGCCACGAGTTAGTATCTTGAGGCCACAAGTTACTTATCTTGAGGCCACGAGTTAGTATCTTGAGGCCACAAGTTACTTATCTTGAGGCCACGAGTTACTTATCTTGAGGCCACGAGTTAGTATCTTGAGGCCACAACTTACTTATATTGAGGCCACGAGTTACTTATCTTGAGGCCACGAGTTACTATCTTGAGGCCACAAGTTACTTATCTTGAGGCCACGAGTTAGTATCTTGAGGCCACAAGTTACTTATCTTGAGGCCACGAGTTAGTATCTTGAGGCCACAACTTACTTATATTGAGGCCACGAGTTACTTATCTTGAGGCCACGAGTTAGTATCTTGAGGCCACGAGTTACTTATCTTGAGGCCACGAGTTACTATCTTGAGGCCACAAGTTACTTATCTTGAGGCCACGAGTTACTTATCTTGAGGCCACGAGTTACTTATCTTGAGGCCACGAGTTAGTATCTTTTTTTTTTTTTTTGACAAAGTGGGACCAGAAAGGCTCCGTAAGAAATAACATCTTCTGGAATGTTATCAAAAAAAAAGATAAGTATAGCTAGATGCCCTGTTAATGGTTGTTTCTATGTGCCGTTATACGTACGTCATCTGCCATATTAGAAAGGTTAAAGCCACAGTTTTAAACCCCTTCCAAATGATTACCCCCTCGTTTAAGTCACTACCTGATTGGCTAATCCTAACCTTTCCCACACCTTCTCCTGAACCTACCAATACTAGCGGGTTTGATCTGCCGTGGGTCAGGCATAACACTCCACAGCAAGTTACTGAATTCTAGATATATGCATGCATGAATATCTGTACCTTCAGGAGACTCATCCAAGTTCTTCAGGAATTTTAATTTAGGCTGTTTTTACAACCAACTTTTGAACTCATTGATTGTTATTATGAGTGACAACATAGAGATGTGTCTGGAGCAGTTGAATCTGGCGTCTACCTGCAAAACATTCTGAGAACATATAGTTAGCTTTGGGTTTAGACTGCCCTGCTGCAAACACATTTTACCTGCTCAAGATCAAGTAACTGCTCTCTCTATGTCTTAATGAAGGTTTAGTTTGTCAGTAGATCAGCTGTAATCACAGCCGTCTCTTGAGCAGCTGTTCTGGTCTCACTTCAGTCTCCTTTAAAAGAGAAACAGCTTCATCTATGAGCATGAGTCTGCTGAGACACGCGATACCTGAGAGAGCAGCAGAACATCCTGAACCAACACACGCCTGTGTGTGTGTGTGTGTGTGTGTGTGTGTGTGTGAGAGGGAGAGAGACACGGAGCCTGAGCTGATTAAACTCATACTGCAGCTCTGTCTGTCTCTCACTGCCTCAGCAAATCTCCTGTCTGTCTCATTAGTGTCTGACACACTGACTCCCTCAGGCGAGCCCACAGCGAGTGTCCACACACACACACACACACACACATGCTGAGCTGCCCATCAGAGAGACAGAAGGGTGGACAGACAGACAGTCCCTGAAGAGAGAGAGACAGCTGCTGGTTAACAGAGTCTCTCAGCGGTTTAATTGGAGGAAACTCAGTGTGAACGAGTGGAGATCAGCCAGAACCGGTCCATCATGGACAGGAAGTCCTGTGTTTGCAGCTCACAGACTGCCAGCCTGTCGCGCTCTCTCTCTCTCTCTCTCTCTCTCTCTCTCTCTCTCTCTCTCTCTCTCTCTCCCTCCCTCTCTCTCTCTCTCTCTCTCTCTCTCTCTCTGATTATGTGCTTGTGAACGTGAATGAACACTTCATCCAGAGAGCTACAATCAAGGAAGACTACGATCCACACTGAAACACAGATGAGAGACTCGCCGTTAAAACTAATTCTCATCCATTTCTGGAGATTTCAGTCAATACACAAAGATTGTTTGAGTTTGTTTTTTGAGAAAATACTTTTTTTCACATTTGAAAGAATAGTTAAGCCAACAATGTCATTTTGATAAAACTGTCTCATCCGGGTCATCTGAGATCAGGAGGAGTGTGTTTCTTCATCAGGTTTGTAGAAATGTAGCACTGCATCAGTGTCTCATCAATGGATGCTCTGCAGTGAATGGGTGCCGTCAGAATGAGAGTCTGATAAAAACATCACAATAATCCACAGCACTCCAGTCCATCAGTGAACATCTGGAGAAGACAAAACCTGAAACACATCCAGCATTAAGATGATTTTAACTCAAACACATAGAGTCTATAATCCATAATAACACTTCCTCCAGTGAAACAGTGTTCTGGTCTGAATCAGGAGAGAAATCTGCACAGATCAAGCAGCGTTTAAACAGATCTAAACAACAACAGCAGATGCACTTTTTCACTGGAGAAAAAAGTCAAATCTGATGAAGAAACAAACTCTTGGTTGGCCTGAGGATGAGCACATTTTCAGCACATTTCTATTTTTGTCTGAACTATTCCTCAACTCAGTGTGTTGCTTGTCATTTATTTGTGAAATAATCTTTTTTAGTTGTTCAGTTCAGTGACGTCTGAAGGTTGTTTGTCACTCACACACGTGACGGGCTCAGATCTAGAGGATGACATGAGTGTGTCTGTATGTGTGTGATAGTAACCGAAGCTGTCCGTCTCTCCGTCAGGTGTTATGTGGATGATAAGGTGTCGAAGGTGGCCTGGTTGAACCGCTCCAACATCATCTTCGCGGGTGAGGATAAGTGGTCTCTGGACCCGCGGGTGGAGCTGGTGACTCAGGGTCAGCTGGAGTACAGTCTGAGGATACAGAAGGTGGATGTGTTCGACGAGGGGCCGTATACCTGCTCCATCCAGACCAAACAGCAGCCCAAGACGTCACAGGTCTATCTCATCGTTCAAGGTGAGCACTGTGATTGACAGGCCGTCAGACCAATGACAGCTCATCATCTGTTCATCCTCCTGCAGAAACCTCCCACTCACTCCATCAGCGCTCAGATCACACATCTGATGATGAGCTGGATGCACGGGTGGGCGATTTGGCAAAAACAGCATATCACGATTGTTTTTCTGGCAGAATCACGATTCTTTTTCACGTCAGTTTTTAAGACTCCTTTGAGAGTTCCTGAGCAGCACAGCCAATAATCTTAAACACTATTAAAACTAATGACAGACCATTCAAGTCAAAGCACAGGCCGGTCATATCACCAAAATATTATTTCACATTTAATTAAGAAGAAAAGGATGCAAACAATAGGACACATGCAATATAAGAGCGATATGGACTAAATAACCAGCTTTCATTTTTCAGCTACAGCAGGTCTGTTTAACAGCAGAAACCCAGTATAATGACACCCATCTGATTTTCTCTCAACTGTTCACATTCACTCCACGTCAATGATTGAACTGTTCATACAGTTTTCGACATCTCATCAGCGTTACTGCACTGCACCATAAGCACAAATCAAGAGAAAATCAACTCATGGTTTGCTCACAGGTTTATCTTGAACGACCGAATGAAAGAGAGCAGAATATCTCAAGAGACACTAAACGTACAAGTTGCTGCTGTTTTCAGCTCATCAGTGTGTTTTCCATAATGTGGAGAGATGGTTGGCAGGTTGAAATTGTTAAAGAGCCAGTAAGATGAAGATGCTTCCTATCACTGTTTATAAGTCCTGTACATTAGGTTTAAATCCATCTAAGGTTAAAAAACATTGTCATTTTGTCAAAATATCATTTTAAAATTACCTCAATTCTCAGAGATCCCCAAACGGTTCGCGCGAAGCTGTTCAAAAGATTCAGTTTCCTTAAACCCCACCTTTCGGTAGCATACTGTGTTCTGATTGGTCAACTAACATAGTCAGGTTTGATTGGTTGTTTCGCACACACCTCCACGGTAAACTATGTGTTAGCATCTGTTTGGGGTGAATTATGTCTTATTCCTCTCATCGCGAAGCAAACAGTAAAATAAAAAAACTTGAACAGTCTCGCTGCTTTTTCTTCTGTGTGTGTGTATTCAAGCCGCGCTTCAGTTTGAATCTGAATAGCGTTCAGCGCGGGGGCGTGGTCACATTAGATATAATGAAGGGAGACGTGAAAAACAGACATCGCGTTGTTTTCATATGGATTACTTTATCACAGAATATCTGTTTTCGGCAGCACTTGTTACACTTCATTTTAATGATGTGTTTGTACATGACGATCAGCGCAGACAGGCTGCAGACCGCACACATACTGATAAGACGCTCGGGAGAAAACAGACACATAACTTCATAATCATACTTCGCTGTGATTCGGAGATGCTCGTTGGTCTAAATAAAGTTGGTAATGAACCCTCTTTTATGGCCAAACGCTTTGAAAATCCCGCTGTACTCACCGAGATTAGAAAAGCAGTCATCAGTGAAATGTTGTGAACACAACAAGGATTTGTTGTACTGCTCTGGTATTGTGGTGAAAATGAATTTTAGCCATTGGTTCTTCTGATCTTCATTCTTTGGCAGTGAAAATAAAACAAACTTGCCTTTACAATTAAAAACACACTGTCTCCTCGACATGATGCTATCACACCAACCAGAGCGTCTGTGTGTGTGTGTGGGGGGGGGGGGGGTCAGAGGTCAGTTTCTCTCAAGACGGTAGGCGGAGATTATTATGCAAAGTGTTCCTAGTGACGTACATTGAGATGGGCAAAAGATTTGAAATCTATAACGACTCGTTTCAGCGATTCAGAGTCGACTCCTTACTTTAGAAGCCAATAACTTTATAAATCGTGTACTTTTTGGTTTGATTACTTTGCACATTGTTTACACTGATGGACAGCTACATCATACTCTGTAATACAGGTCATTTTTGATTTCCCATCTGTGTGGCTCTTTAAGAAAACACTGAGCAGAAAATGTATTGACACTCTGATTGGGGGATTTAAACTCATAACATCTGGCAACCGCAGCCATGTAAGCTTCTGGAGGCTCATTACCAATTGGTCTGTTTGTGTGAAACTAAAATGTATTTGGGTCATTTCACACTTGTTCCTCTGTTTCTGCTGATGAGAAGGTGTTTGTCCTAGAGTAACCATGCTATCAGACGACTCAATTAAATCAGCTTTTTTGTGTGTGAGTGAGTTCAGTGTTTGGCTGCAGTTCTCATAACACATCCCTGAGATACTGGATCTTTCACAGTCTAACACTAGTGAAGCACATCGGTGCACGAGTCCACACCGCGGTGATCCACAGGCCGTTCACAGGTGAAGGTTTTTCGGCTCTACTGTCCGGGGGCATGCGCTCAGAAGGGGTCTTGGCAAAGCGCAGGGGAGATTTATGCCCAGCGCCTCAGGAGGAGAAAAAACACCATTCTTGTTTTCTATGCAGGAACATGTTCATTAGTCTTTGGTATTGTATGGTGCGTTTTTGTTTTTGCAAAATCATAAATCTTTATACAATTAGAGAAGATCAACTTGGCTGTGCAAGTTTCCCTCAAGATTAATACGAGCAGCTCTGCTGCACAGCACAAAATAAAAGACGCGTCTGACTTAATAAATTACAGGCAAACGTCGTTCATCTTCAGAATCGATCAAACACTGCAGGATTATTGTTCTCGTCTGCAGTTCAGACAGGAAGGAAGCACTGGCTCTGTTCGGCCGCAGACTGAAGAGCGTCTGGAGCTGGTTATGATTGTTAATGCGGTGTGATGATGCTCATAATAAAAGAGTAAAAGTGAAATATTGATGAAGGAGCAAGAGCAGCAGTTCAGTATAAACTCACTGTATCTTCTTCATGATGATGTCTGTATGTCTGAGGTTTTTCTTCTGATCAGAAATAAAGTCGAATATGCAGTGGTCACATATGAATATTACTGTTTAGTTTAAAAATATTCACCAATATGTGCTTGTGGGAGAAATATTCCTAGTTTATAAGTGAACATAAGAACATAAGAGATGTCTTTAATACGTCACTGGATGACAGGACGTCACTCACTGTCACATTTTTTCTGTTTCCATGGTAACAGCACTTTCTCTGATTGGTGGATCTCTCTTCAGGATTATGGGTAGTGTTGTTATGAACTGATTTTAATATGTGAAGCTTTAGTGGGTCTCTGTACAGTGAGCTAGTGTTCATTCGTTTGACTAGAACTGCTTTGTTTGTTCAGTATTAATGTTGTCATGAGTGTGAGTGACTGCAATCCTGAAGTGTGTGTGTGTGTGTGTGAGAGAGAGAGAGAGAGAGAGAGAGAGAGAGAGTGTTTTATAATGCGTTAGAGTTACTCTTGCAGTCATTACCGGCTTCAAACACAACAACAACAGTAACATGTAATTATCTTCATTTCCTTCCCTATGATCATACACTTCAGATAGTCACCCACTTCAGAGTGTGTGTTTGTGTGTGTGTGTGTGTGTGTGTGTGTGTGTGTGAGTGAGTATGTGTGTATGTGAGTGTGTGTGCAAGTGTGTATGTGTGTGTGTATGTGTGTGTGTGTGTGTGTGTGTGTGAGTGAGTGAGTATGTGTGTATGTGAGTGTGTGTGCAAGTGTGTATGTGTGTGTGTATGTGTGTGTGTGTGTGTGTGTGTGTGTGTGTGTGTGTGTGTGAGTGAGTGAGTGTGTGTATGTGTGTATGTGTATGTGTATGTGTGTATGTGAGTGTGTGTGTGTGTGTGTGTGTGTGTGTGTGTGTGTGTGTGTGTGTGCGTGTGTGTGTGTATGTGTGAGTGAGTGAGTGTGTGTATGTGTGTATGTGTATGTGTATGTGTGTATGTGAGTGTGTGTGTGTGTGTGTGTGTGTGTGTGTGTGTGTGTGTGTGTGTGTGTGTGTGTGTGTGTGTGTGTGTGTGTGTGTGTGTGTGTGTGTGTGTGTGTGTGTGTGTGTGCGTGTGTGTGTGTATGTGTGAGTGCATAGTCTTGAGATTTCAGCTGGTCTGAGGCTCAGGATCAGACAGTTTTTCAGGCACAGTTGGCATACTATTTTAAATGAACTATAATTCATGAACACTTTAATAATGTTATTGATGTCTGTAACATATAACAGCAGATGCAGACACTCTACAGTCTTTTAATTCGGTTTAAGGTCCGACCAAAAATTAGTTTGCTCTAATTCAAAATTATAAAGGTTCAAAACACATTTTGTAATTAAACTGGTGAAATTTTGTTTTTTTATTTTGAGTTAGAGGAAAATATTATTTATCAGTGGTAACATCTTTTAATGAAAGCGCTTTATTAATGAACCCTAATCAAGAAATTTCAGTTTTGTGAGTAACATTTGTAATGTCATATTTGTCAGAGACGCAAAACATTACAAGTCAAGTTGTAATGGCGGCAGGATGAGTGTTTGATGCAGGCTGGCCCGCAAGTTGGCTATTTGACTTCAAATAACTTAAAGCGCGTGTTCATCATGGAGCAAGCAGTAACAAACAAGTTTATCGTGGATATTATACAACAACTGAAAGTTGAAATGAGTTCACACTTAGATGCAAAAATGGACAATATTCAGTCAAGCTTAACGTCTATCAATTGCTCTTTATCAACTTTAGGCAAACTGAGCTTGAACACAGGGTCAGCTCCAATGAGGATTACTATCTGACATTCAAAAATGCCTTAAGTCAATCGAGGGTGAAAATTCCTACCTGCGGGATAAACTGGATGAGCTTGAAAACCGAAGCAGGGCCTACAATCTCCGTTTCATTCATGTTCCTGAAAAAGCTGAGGGTAAAAACATCCACGGGTTCATCGGTGGCCTAATACAGCAGCTTTTGGGTGTAGAGAACTTTCCGGTACCTCCAGCTCTTGAGCGGGTCCACCGCTCCCCTATGCAACAGTCACAGAACCAGAAGAATCTTGCTCCGAGGCCTATCCTGGTGAAACTACTCAGTCTTCAGGATAAGTTTAAAATCCTACGTCTTGCCCGTGAAAAACATGATCTTAAGTATAGCGGAAAACGTGTTCATATATTCCCGGATTTTAGTACCAGTCTCCGCCAAAAGCGGCGGGAGTTTGACGTTATCAAAAAGAAACTTCGTGAACTTGACATTGATTACTCCTTGCTCTACCCTGCTACGCTAAAGATTATCTCCGATGGTAAATCCGTGTTGTGCAAGACTCCAGGGGAAGTTGAATCGTTTCTTCGGGATATACAACGTTTACCTGAATGACGGACTGCACCTGTTTAGAAGGTAGCCTATTGATAAAAGGTTTTTTGGAAGTTGATGTTTGTATGCCATTACTAGCGTAATTGGGACTTATTTGTTTACATCTTGAAGGTTATATAATATGTAAATGACTTAAATGACCCGGGACCAGAACATTGAGATGTTTTTTTTTTTTCTCTCTCTCTCTGTTGCGCTCCTTTTATAGTGCTACAAAATGAATCCCATAGCTGGAAAATATTGTTTGTTTTGTTTTTTTGATTTTTTGTTTTTTTCTCTCTCTCTATGGGATGTTTCATACTGAGGTCTGAACACAGGGAAATTTATAAAGCATTTACAGTTAATAATCTGCGGTCTTAGCCTGCATTATTTCTCTCTCTAGACTATGCCTTGGCTTGGCCCATTTGTGTGTTTTTTTGTGTACATGGAGGTATGCGTGTTTATATGTATATGTTTGTGGGTAATGGTTTGTAGAGATATGTGTGATAAGCTCACCTGTAACCATCGCCCTTTTCTCCTCGTTCTCCCTGTTTATTCATTTTTTGATGATTTTGTATAGGTAAAGGTTTATTTGTTATTCATTTAAATATTAGGAGTTTGGTACATAAAATTGATTTGTTAAGAGCTTGGCTTTCTTACAATAAGCCCAGTGTCATTACACTTTCTGAAACATGGCTGAATAGTGATTTATCCGATGCAGATGTTAACTTGATGGCTATACGTTGTCTAGAGCTGACAGGGCCACTCGTGGTGGGGGAGTGGCTACGTATATATCTTCTCATTTATTTTCTGACCTCATTATACCAAAGGAGAAAGCTGTAGATTTGGAATGCTTATTTGTTAATATTGCTTTTCATGAAAACAAGCAGTTAACTATAGGTAACATTTATAGACCTCCGAATTCCCCTGTTGACTCTACAAATTGTATTCTTGCTACTTTTAATTCTTTAGACCATGCAAACGAGCTGATTTTATTGGGTGATTTTAATCGTAATTGGCTGGATCGGTCATCTTCTCACGAGAAAAGTTTGTTCAATAGTCTAAACCTCACTCAAGTGATTTCTGATCCAACTAGGGTAGTTAAAAAATCCAAGTCTCTTCTGGACTGGATTCTGGTTACTCATCCTAATAGAATTTCTAAATCTGGTGTTTTGCCAGATTATTTTAGTGGTCCCTCAATTGTTTTTGTGTATGGAAAATAAGATTGCCCAGTCTGCCACCTAAGGTAATTAGAATAAGGCAATGTAAAAACCTGAATACAGAAGCTTTTATTCAAGATATAATAAGTATTAATTGGTCCAGATTTCAAATAATTCCTTATGTTGAAGACGCCTGGAACTTCTTTCTCTCAGAGGTACTTTTAGTCATTGATAAACATGCACCTTGGACATCTGTAAAGGTCAAGGGTAGTCATTTACCTTGGATAGATGGTGATTTAATATATTTATTTAAACAACGTGATAAAGCCTGGGTCAGATTCCGCAAGACAAAGGAAGCTGCTGATTGGTCTGTTTATAAGAAATTAAGAAATGCTTGTACAACTAAAACAAGGAATGCAAAATCAAATTACTATAAGCACTCTTTATCAGATGACATCAAAAACCCTAAGCAATTTTGGAAGAGACTTAACTCTTTAATTAACAAAACCAAGACAAGTCCTCCTTCTAAACTTAGAGTGAATAATAACATTATCACTGACCCTATTCTAATGGCTAATGCCCTCAATCAACACTTTGCTTCTATGGGTAGTTCACAATTATCTGACCTCTCTTATTCTACCACAACAAATATTGTGAATAATATCTCTTTCTCATTTTCAACAATTTATCCCTCTGAAGTCCTACAGGCTATCTCAGAAATAAAATCTTCTAATGGTGCTGGTCCTGATGGTCTGGACATGAAGTTTATTAAACTTTCTTCTCATCTACTAGCAGTTCCACTATGTGACTTATTTAATTTATCACTTTCCACCTGTGTAATTCCATTAATGTGGAAATTTGCGAAGGTAATGCCATTACACAAAGGGGTGATTCATTTGAAGTCAATAATTATAGACCAATTTCCATAATCAGTAATGTAGCTAAGATATTTGAAAAGCTGATTTTTAGGCAATTGTCTAAGTATATTAATGACTTTTCCCTCCTAACTCCAAATCAATCTGGATTTAGACCTCATCACTCGACAACAACAGCCCTTACATTATTTACCAATGATATTTTTCGGCACAAGATAATAACAGGTCTACTGGTGCAATCTTTATTGACCTCACTAAGGCATTTGACATGGTCAATCATTATATTCTTCTCGACAAACTATATGCTATTGGTCTTTCCAAATCAGCTGTTCTCTGGTTTAATTCATATCTGCATTACAGATGTCAAAGCGTGTCTTTTAACGATGTTCTCTCCCAGACTAGAATAATTGAAACAGGTGTCCCTCAAGGTTCTTCCCTAGGGCCTCTTTTATTTTCCATTTTTATAAATGATCTTCCACAATTATGCTCAGAATGTCAGATTCATCTATATGCAGATGACACAGTTATGTATACATCCAGCTACGATATATCTAAGATTCAAACCTCACTTCAATTTGATTTTAATCTTATTCAAACATGGTTTTCTTCTAATTTACTTCTGCTGAATAAAAACAAGTCTTATAGTATGCTTTTTGCAACTAGAACTGCACTCCATAAGCAAAATAATTATCTTCATGTTAAATTTGTGGATGGTACACCTCTAAAGAATGTTGAGGAGTTTAAATATCTAGGCCTTTGGCTCGACTCCCCGACTTACCTTTAGAACTCATGTAAATTCTATTGTAAAAAACATAAATTGTAGTTTAAGAATATTATACCGCTCAATTAATTGTTTTACAAAACAGGTTAGATTAAAAATTATTACTCAACTATTATTGCCCATAATTGATTATGCGGATGTTGTTCATCAGAACACTGCTTATATCAATCTCAAACCTTTGAATGTGATTTATAATAGTATCTGCAGATTTGTTTTGAGGTGTCCATTTAGAACACATCACTGCCAAATGTATCAGTCATTGAATCTTCTTTCACTAAATTCTAGACGGCAGTTTCACTGGTTGCAGTTTGTTTACAAATGCATTTTTTCAAACTATCCATCTTATTTGAAACAATATTTGATTCCATACCCAACATCTTATAGCCTAAGAGACACGGACCATCTTTTCTTTTCTGTACCAAAGATATCCAAGGAAAGTGGGAGGAGAACATTTAAATTTAAAGCCCCTTCTGATTGGAATGCTTTACCTAGGTCTTTTAGATCAATTTCCTCCTTCTACCAGTTTAATATGTCTCTTCTTAATCATTTGGATACCAGTTGCAACTGTTTTGCAGGTTGAATTGGAGATGAAATGGGTGGTTTTGATGTGATGGAGAGCTTTTGTCTTTGTTTTGTTAGTATGTAGGCTATGTATGTATGTGAAGTATGTTTTTTTTTTTTGAGGTCCCCTCGAAAACGAGATGTTACATCTCAAGGGGTTTTCCTCTTCACAATAAAATTGACTCAAATTGGCTCAATGTCAGTTTGTACTAATTTGTACTGTTTAATATTAGAAATGTCAGTAATATTAGTAATTTATAATATTAGTAATGTCAATGATATTAATGATTTATAATATTAATAATGTCAGTCATAAGGTCTGTAATATTAGTAATTTCAGTAGTATTATTAATGTTTGTAGTATTAGGAATGCCAGTTATATTAGTAATTTCAGTAGTATTATTAACATCTTTAGTATTAGGAATGCCAGTATAATTAGTAATTTTAGTAGTAATGATAATGTCTGTAGTATTATAAATGGCAGTAATATTAGTCATTTCAGTAGTATTATTAATGTCTGTAGTATTAGGAATGGCAGTAATATTAGTAATTTCAGTAGTATCTGTAACGTCTGTAGTATTAGGAATGCCTGTAATATTAGTAATTTCAGTAGTAATTATAACGTCTGTAGTATTATGAATGGCAGTAATATTAGTCATTTCAGTAGTATTATTAATGTCTGTAGTATTAGGAATGGCAGTAATATTAGTAATTTCAGTAGTAATGATAACGTCTGTAGTATTAGGAATGGCAGTAATATTAGTAATTTCAGTAGTAATGATAACATCTGTAGTATTATGAATGGCAGTAATATTAGTAATTTCAGTAGTAATGATAACGTCTGTAGTATTATAAATGGCACTAATATTAGTAATTTCAGTAATAATGATAACGTCTGTAGTATTAGGAATGGCAGTAATATTAGTAATTTCAGTAGTAATGATAACATCTGTAGTATTATGAATGGCAGTAATATTAGTAATTTCAGTAGTAATGATAACGTCTGTAGTATTAGGAATGCCTGTAATATTAGTAATTTCAGTAGTAATTATAACGTCTGTAGTATTATGAATGGCAGTAATATTAGTAATTTCAGTAGTAATGATAACGTCTGTAGTATTAGGAATGGCAGTAATATTAGTAATTTCAGTAGTAATGATAACATCTGTAGTATTATGAATGGCAGTAATATTAGTAATTTCAGTAGTAATGATAACGTCTGTAGTATTATGAATGGCAGTAATATTAGTAATTTCAGTAGTAATGATAACGTCTGTAGTATTAGGAATGGCAGTAATGTTAATAATTTCAGTAGTAATGATAACATCTGTAGTATTATGAATGGCAGTAATATTAGAAATTTCAGTAGTAATGATAACGTCTGTAGTATTATGAATGGCAGTAATATTAATAATTTCAGTAGTAATGATAACATCTGTAGTATTATGAATGGCAGTAATATTAGTAATTTCAGTAGTAATGATAACGTCTGTAGTATTATGAATGGCAGTAATATTAGTAATTTCAGTAGTAATGATAACATCTGTAGTATTATGAATGGCAGTAATATTAGTAATTTCAGTAATAATGATAACGTCTGTTGTATTATGAATGGCAGTAATATTAGTAATTTCAGTAGTAATGATAACGTCTGTAGTATTATGAATGGCAGTAATATTAGAAATTTCAGTAGTAATGATAACGTCTGTAGTATTATGAATGGCAGTAATATTAATAATTTCAGTAGTAATGATAACATCTGTAGTATTATGAATGGCAGTAATATTAGAAATTTCAGTAGTAATGATAACGTCTGTAGTATTAGGAATGGCAGTAATATTAGTAATTTCAGTAGTAATGATAACATCTGTAGTATTATGAATGGCAGTAATATTAGAAATTTCAGTATTAATGATAACGTCTGTAGTATTATGAATGGCAGTAATATTAATAATTTCAGCAGTAATGAAAACGTCTGTAGTATTAGGAATGCCTGTAATATAAGTAATTCCAGTAGTAATGATAACATCTGTAGTATTATGAATGGCAGTTATATTAGAAATTTCAGTAGTAATGATAACGTCTGTAGTATTATGAATGGCAGTAATATTAATAATTTCAGTAGTAATTATAACGTCTGTAGTATTAGGAATGCCTGTAATATAAGTAATTCCAGTAGTAATGATAACATCTGTAGTATTATGAATGGCAGTTATATTAGAAATTTCAGTAGTAATGATAACGTCTGTAGTATTATGAATGGCAGTAATATTAATAATTTCAGTAGTAATGAAAACGTCTGTAGTATTAGGAATGCCTGTAATATAAGTAATTCCAGTAGTATTACTAATGTCTCTGTAGTGCTAGAAATGCCAGTGTTAGTAAAATATTTTTTGTCAAGGGTATGACAGCTGTTTCTGTATGATGGTCATGATGATTTTCACTCATGAGGCTTTTATTAACTAATATTATTATCATAAACTGTGGCATAATGAGCAGCTGGTGATGGTTTTTTCAGGTGTGAGAGTGAATCTGGTCAGAAATTATGAGCCAAAAACCCCTGAAAGATGCCGTGTGTGTGGTTTATGAGTCTGCTCTTGTCGGGCTGGAGAAACATGTATTTCTGTTAGAGATTTTCTTGTCAGTCCTGCTGCAACTACAATTCCAATTTCATGCATGTTAGAGAGAAAGACAGAAACGCTCTGAGGAGAGAGAGAGAAAAAGATTGTGTGTGTTTCAGGAGAGAGAGAGAGAGCGCTTTTAAAAAGCTAACAGTGATTGGTTTAGGAGAAAGCAGAGGGAGACAGAGTGAGAGAATTGAGAGCCAAAGCACTGCTGTGAGAAACAGAGTCAATCTGCCACCTAGTGAACATCATTTATCAGACACTGACAACACGTCTGTCCATTTACAAACCTACAAGACAGACAGATGCATGAGTGCTTCATCTCATCCTGAGGAGCTCGAGATTCTCCTTTTCAACGTGTTTCAGCATTTTATTTTTTAATTGAGCCT
This sequence comes from Carassius auratus, assembly GCF_003368295.1. Taxonomy (NCBI): domain Eukaryota; kingdom Metazoa; phylum Chordata; class Actinopteri; order Cypriniformes; family Cyprinidae; genus Carassius; species Carassius auratus. The sequence continues at coordinate 20,162,476 of NC_039282.1, forward strand.
GATTTGCATAATTCCTTTATTGCACGCCTGGGGTGGTGCTTACATAAGAAGAGGCGGAGTCTGGGATTAGAGAGACTGTCATTAGAGATCAGAATGAGTGAATATTCACAGATGTGTGTGATGAACGCTGTGGTGTAGAATAGTGTGTGGGAGAGGAGACTGGGTGGAGTTTAGTGCTTAAGGGGCGGGGCCTGGAATTACAGAGGACTATATCAGAGATTAGAATGACAGATTAAAATGAGTGAGTGCTGACAGACACAGATGAATGCGTGCTGCTGGAGGCAGATGTGCTGCAGATGAGTCTCTGTCTCTCACAGGTTTGCACGTTTGTGTTGCTGAAGATGCAGTTCTGCATTCACATTAATCTGGATCTCAGAGTAAAATGACAAAGTGCTTCATAATGAAATGGTGCATAGGTTTGATGAATATTTGGGATTGCGCACACCTTGATCAGAAGTGTGCGGGAATAATGGACGAGTGTGTCTGCGGCTCAAAACAGATGTGT
>NC_039282.1:20165480-20195480 GCF_003368295.1 Carassius auratus
GTGTGTGTGTGTGTGTGTGTGTGTGTGTGTGTGTGTGTGTGTGCGTGAGAGAGATCATGTTTTAATTAATGGTGAACATGATCAGATCACTGAAGCTCCTCTCTGTCTGATGTTCTGAATCTGTTGCTCATGTTCTGTATCATCAGCTCAATCTCAGCAGCTGTTTGTGTTTTATTAGTCTGATTCTGTCTCAGATCTGGTCTGTTGGAATATTATGATATTTTATTATATATGATGTTAGTGCTGAGATTACTGATGTGATGCATGCACCTCTGCTGGACACTGATGATGATGATGTGTGTGTGTGTTTGTGTGTGTGTGTGTCAGCCGAGGCTCTTGACGTCGGAGAGTATCTGGAGATCTCTGGGATCGTTCGCTCTCAGGCCGGACGTTACGAGTGTAAAGCGAGCAATGACGTCTCCGCTCCTGATGTCAAATATGTCAGCGTGGTGGTGAACTGTGAGTAGATGTTTGAGAGCAGACACAGTTTCTCGTGTGTTCGTGTGTGTGTGTGTGAGATCAGACTGGCGTGTGTCTCCACAGACCCGCCGTACATTAAGGAGGTGCGGAGCTCCGAGACGCCGGTGGGACAGGCTGGAGTCCTGCACTGTGAGGCGTCTGCGGTTCCTCAGCCGGAGTTTGAGTGGTACAGAGACGAGCGCAGGTCAGTCACTCAGACAACACACTATCCCCAGAACCTTCCCAAAACATGAGTGATAGAACGCAAACAGAATGTAATAGAACTAGAATCTTCTTTTTAGTTTGCAGAACATTTCTGTAACCTCTGTTCTCAGTATAATTTCCTAATCTGTGAGTGTTTGTGTGTGTTTGTCAGACTGTCGAGCTCTCAGAGCGTCAGTATTCAGATCAGTGGCTCTCGCACACTGCTGGTGGTCGCAAACGTCACGGAGGACGACTACGGAAACTACACGTGTGTCGCCACCAACAGACTGGGAGTCCACAACGCCAGCGTGTTCCTCTACAGTGAGAACCAGACACACACACACACACACAGTCAGACAGACACACACACACACAGACACACACACATACACACACTCACTCACACACACACACACACACTCACTCACACACACTAACTCACACACACACACACTCACTCACGAACACACACTCAGATACACACTCACTCACTCATCCACACACACACACACACAAATACTCAGACACGGATGTATTTCAGCATATTGACCAGCAGATGTCACAATTTACCAACATGTACAGTTAACCAATTCTCTCTCTCCCCCCCTCTTTCTCTCTTTCTCTCTCTCTCTCCCTCTCCCCCCCCCCCTCTCCCCCCATCTCTCCCCCCTCTCTCTCTCTCCCCCATCTCCCCCCCCCCCTTTCTCTCTTTCTCTCTTTCTCTCTCTCTCTCCCTCCCCCCCCCTCTCTCCCCCCTCTCTCTCTCTCTCTCTCCCCGTCATCTCCCCCCTCTCCCCCCACTTTCTCTCTCTCTCTCCCCCACCCCCCCTTCCCTCCCTCTCTCTCTCTCTCTTCTCTCTCTCTCTGACTCTCTCTCTCTCTCTCACTCCCCCCCCCTCTCTCTTTCTCTCTCTCTCTCCCCACCCCCCTTCCCTCCCTCTCTCTCTCTCTCTCTTTCTCTCTCTCTCTGACTCTCCTCTCTCTCTCTCTCACTCCCCCCCCCTCTCTCTTTCTCTCTCTCTCTCCCCCATCTCTCTCTCTCTCTCTCTCTCTCAGAACCTGGCACTGGGCGGGACATCAACGCCTCAGGCTGCGTCTGTCAATCATTCTGGCTCCTCCTCCTGTCTGTTCTCTCAGTTCTTCTGAAGTGTTAATGTTCATCACAGATGCTCTGATCGTCTCAGACTGTTTCCATCCATCCATCCACGCTCACCGTTACGCCCCGACAGGACAACCGTCTTCTTATCAGGAAAAAATTATGACATGGAGAAAAGAAAGAAGGTGCTCTTTTTAAGACAAGAATATTGTCATTTAACCAGTTCAAGCACTTAATTCCAGTGACGCCGTCTGTCTGTCGTCTGAGTGCATGTGTGTGATTTACCACAGAAACCCAGAGTGGAAAATGGTTCATTTCATTGTGTTTTCCCATAATACTCTGCAGCCTGCTCCAAAATCTGCCTAATGTAAACTAATGAAGGAGTGCTAGAATCATGTAAGGTCGGTTAGATGTGGTTTAGGAATAATGACTAGCAGAAGGGACTGGAACACAGTACTTTCTGCTGAATCTGAAGATTCTCTGAGATCAGAACAATCATGGGATGTGTGAGACTCTCCCGGCCGTCGGTGTCTGTTATGATGGATCAGAGAATCAGACCCGCCCACATGTGTAGCCCCACCCACTAACACTAAACCCCTCCCACACCAGGTGTCTCTTCAGGGTTCCTGTCAGAACCTGGATTGTCTTGTCATGAAGAACTGTTCTTCTGGAGGGAAGCTTGTAGAATGCTGTGTCCTGAACCTCGTCTTCTGTGTGTCTGTGAAAACTCTGAATTGTATGACACCAATGAATGCTTCGCTTCGATTCGCTGCTCATCCCGTCGCGTCTGTCGTCTGTAAATACTCGTTTAATCGAATGTCCTCACATGGAAACGAAACGAATCTTCAGTTCAGGTCTCTTCATTAGTTAATTATCTGCGGTGGCGCTTTGATGCTTCCTGTAACAAACTGAAATTAGATACTAAACAAAGATTTTTAATACAAATATTTAAATATCTCGTTCTAAAACTAGATTTACCTTTGTAGCGGCTGCCACTACTATTCTTATTTATGGAGACTGATCATTTCTGTTCGTTAGTTATTATAGAAGTAGTTGGACAGAAATGAGCTGAATCCACTGACTGCCCAAACGATTCGAGAAAACGATATAAAAAGCCATTTTAGAGATGATTTACAAACACACACGTTTGTTTTCTTTGTCGTAAATATTGTGAAGTGTCTGTCCCTGAGTTTTTATTTTATTTTTAAGCTCTCAAAGGGCAGGTTGTGTGTACTGTACACATTTAAAGGTATAATGAGCTCTTCAGCTCTTGATTGACAGCTCTCTCAGCCAATGATCTTTCAGCGTGTGAGCTCTGATTGGATGATTGGTTTAAGGGCTAGTCGTGTGTCCTGTAGTCCTCAGAAGCTCTCGCTCGTGCCCTGAACACCGTTGTCTGAGTTTGATCCGATCTGAAGTCTGGACCAGGACTCGTGTGTTTCTGCTTCACTGCAGTGTGTGTTTAACAGTTACGCTCAGTGAGGATCAGCTGACTTTAGTTTCCCTGTGTGTGTGTGTGTGTGTCTGTAACATGACAAGAAAACTGGACGCTGTGTCTTTGTCGATCCTCGGGACGCTGGAGTTTTCCGGCTCTGACATCTTCATGAAAAGCAATGAACATTTTCTAACTCTTTATTTACTCTCAAATTAGCGCAGTCATTTTTTAAACCCTTCTGCACTGTAAAGAACTCATGAAGTGTTTAAAAGGAAATAAAGTCATTTGAATTTGATGTATTTGAAAGTTGGTTTAAGAAAAAAAAGATTGTAATGTTTGGTGAAAAAACGAGGCTTATGAACTCTGTTAATCATGTAACATGCAAATAAAGGAATATAAAGATTGTTAGAGCTCCCTTTAAATGGCTGTTATTGTGTGTTTTATTCTGTTTCACACTAAGAGTCACTTTATTTTAAGACACATCATGAATTCCTCCACAGATCTCAGAAATCATTTCCCAGAATAATTAGAATGTTTTTTAATATCTCTTTACAAACACTCATACATAACTGCACACACATGCACAAATGCCTATAACACACACTTTAAAATACTTTCATTCAAAACTCAAATCATATGTTTACCATGGGATCTAACTATTTTATACATAAACATCCCACACATGCCACAATGTATTAATTCTAAATTAATTCTCATAAAAAATAAATATTATAATAAAAATGTATAATAAATAAACTTTTGCTTTGCATTAAATCAACTTCAAACTGTACAATTAGTGTTTATGTGGTTTTGGGCTGTTCACCTTTCCACACAGAGAGAGAGGAGTGAAATATTATTGTGTAGTTTAATGATTTATGATCAGCTGAATGGGAATACTGATAAATTCAGACTTTTGACCTGTAATAACTAACGGCTTGTTAATTTGACAGTCGTTTAAGAGGTTATGTATTATATAACAGATGTTGTTTCTCACAGCTGTGTTCTGGATATTCTGAATTAATGCTGTAGTTTATCTAATATTATCTCGGTTTACACAGACGTTATGATACACTGCATATAATAAGGTAATCGCAGTCTTTATGGTTCACTGTCAGACTGAAAACCTGCTGAAAAAACAAGTTCTTCAGTAACATTTTAATTTCAACATCTGCAATAATAAAGTCAAATCAGTGAAAGAAAAAGTCATGATTTTCTTTGAAGCCTTTCCAATCATTGTAATTCAGGTCTCACAGGTTATGATTAATAATGATCTGTCATTAAATCTGATCCTGCGTGTAATTACTCATCATTTACACGAGATCGGATGAAGTGAATTAGTTTCCTAACTGAGGAACTCTACAGAGATCGAACTAAACTGAATACAGACGGACCCCAGCGGAGCTGAATAATGCCATTTGTCTTGTTTTAGAGCTGCTTTACACCAGAATCTGAGTTTAAAGCGCTGTGGAAGTAAATGAGATCAAAAGAACAACACGTCGTGAACATAATTGGCACATTCTTTATTTTGAAAACAGACGAAACCATTTTCCACGATTTTACTCCTTAGATTCAAACTCACTTGAACAGAAAGGCTGGCGCTTTTTCTTTTTGTTGGATTTTCTCGATTTTTAACATCAGTGCAGCAATATCTTCAATGAAACAACACCAAGGACATGAAAAGAAGCCACGTGTATTAGTTGAGAGCGTGTGAGAAGGTTCTCCTCTCTGGAGGAAGGTTTCTGGTGATTCAGAAGAAGAGCCGGACAGATGGAGGCTTGTGTCCGTCTGCGATCGAAAACTTCCTCCAAACCTCAGAAAATCATTGCCACACCAGAAAAGAGAGGACAAACATAAAAACAGACCGTCTTCATCATCAAGTGCAGTCTGTCGATTACTTATGCTTTTACATTTCACTGGTCGTCCGTTAAACATCCTGGTCTTTGCCGGCCTCCTCTGCTGGTTTGGAGTCGTCGAGGGCCTCTGTAAAGAGCAGAAGAAACAGCTTCACTTACAAACCACGGAGGAACAGAGAGCACGAGTTACCATCACAGAAGCCCTGAACGAGGAGAAACACCACAGCTCTCGTCTGGAAATGGTTCATAACTCGCTTCTGACAGTTTAGTATAATGTTGTGAACTCAGCTTCTCTCTTATAACACCCTCCCAACGCATTCGGTCTGTTTTGACCCAGAAGAGATTTACATTTTGTTCCTTTAGATTTTTTGCAAAGACTACTGTTGACTGAAAAGTTCTTTGAAGAACCAAGAAACATTAGACTTTTAAAAATACAGGTTTTCCCAGAGATGCCACAGAAGAACCATTTTGGTTCCCCAAACAACATCTGACTGAACACTTCTTTTCCTCTAAAGATATAAAACACTGTATTTTTAGTGTTCATGATGCACAAGTGGTTTGCTCAAAATTGAGGTTTACTCAATGGAGAAAAAGGGTTAACCTGCTCAAACTACCGTATTTTCCGCACTATAAGACGCTCCTTCAGTGAATGGCCTGTTTCAGAACTGTTCTCATATATAGGGCACACTGGATTATAAAGCACATAGAACAGAAGACACTGCAGTCAAGCGTTTGACTGGGTTTGTGTTATGCATCTATGGAGCTGTGCTAAAGGGAATGTCAACGTTTAGACAGAGTGCCTTGATCCATATATAAGGCGCTCCGGATTATAAGGCGCACTGTCGTTTTCTGAGAAAATTAAAGACTTTTCAGTTTGGCTTATAGGGCGGAAGATACGGTAACCAACTAAACCTGTGGTTGATATAGTTTGCTGTTTCAGATGTTGTCTTTCCCCCTCCACACTCACACTGATGATTTCAGAGCTAAAACTCTTTTTCTGACGCACCTTTTTTGTCAGTTTGGTCTGTTTCCTGGCTCTCGGTGGCAGCGGGGGTGTCGTCAGGCACATCGGCTCGTTTGGCTTCCTCTCCCTCTTCCTCTTCCTCCTCTTCCTTCTCTTCCTCCTTCTGTGTGGTTATGTCATCAGCGGCCGCCGTGTTCTCCGCCTCTTTTGGCTCCTCCACGTCCTTCAGCTGCTCCTGCGCTTCCTCTTTAGTGGGCGTGTCCGAGGGGGCGGAGTCAGTGGCGGCAGTGGGCGGGGCTTCTGCGGCAGGTGAGTTGGGCTGCTCGGCTGGTTTGCTCTCTTCTGCTGTTTCCGTGGAAACCTCGGCTGGTTTCTCCTCCGATGGAGAGACTCGCTCCTTCTTCTCCTCCGTCTCGGCGGATTCATCCGGAGCAGTGTCATTCTCCCCATCTTTGTCTTCATCCTTCATCTTTTTCCGGGTGATGTGTCCACGGAAGCTGGCCTGGATCTTGGTGGCGGCCTTGTGGGCGTTTTCCTCCGGTTTGGTTCCATCCTGCTTGATCTCCTGATCGGCCTCTTCATTCTTCTCAACCTGAGACCAGAGACACAAACACCATCAGGAACTCACCTGAGACGCTCAAGTCAACTCTCCTTTATTTCTATAGCATTTTATACAATACTGATCGTGTAAAAGCAGCTTTACAGAGTCAAACAGGAAAACAGGTTGTCAATAACACAACAAGACAATAACCAAGAGTCATTTTCCAGCTAAAGGCAGCTCATTGATGCTTCAGTCATGTCATAATTCAGCTCAGTCTCAGACACACTTCTCTTCCATACTGTGGACATCAATGGGGAATTTACATTTTTTGGGTGAATGATCCATTTAAGCTGATATAGAGATAACTATTGAAGCCCGTTTCGTCAATAAGTTAGTTAAAAATTTGTTTTTCTCACAATTTTGAGAATTAGTCAAAACTGCAAGATATTAACTCACAATTGTGAGAACAAGGTCAAAAATGTTAAATGTCACAATTATTATTTTATTTTTTGTATCCATGGTGGGGAGAAAACAATGGAATATCAAAAGTCAGAACTGCAAGATATGAACCCAAACAAAGCCCACAATCAGAGACGTGCTTCCATAGAAAAGTGACCATTTGAGCTAAGCTTGTGTAGAAACATGTTCTGACCGATTCACTGACCCACGGATCCAGAGCAACTGATCCGCTCGCTTTATGCTTTTAACAGATGATTTATTGAAAAACAACTTACAACAGAGGAACATAAGCACATATTCACAGCACACAGAGCAGTGTCTAGAAGAGAAAGAGGGTGATATTTCTGCTTTACGTTGGTTGAGAGCTGGAGGAAGTGTCTGATGCTACAGAGCTTCCCATCAGGCATCTGGGCGTCTGATTACAAAGCTTTAATTGAATGAGCATTAGAGCATTTGATGCTGTGAGTGATTTTAAAAGACTCTGGTAATGGATCTGGATCTGGAGCTCAGACGGATGTTCAGCTGCTGCAATCCCACGATTACAAGCGTCTCGGTGCTGAGCGACACCAGGATCAGCGAGAGCTTCTCATCTTCACCAGCAGGAGCACAAGTGTGTCACTGTTTCTAAATACCTGATTCTTAGGAGGAGAATTTAAATGTTTCAAATGGCCATAATTATCCAGCTGGATCTCGACACACATTTATCACGTGATCTCAGGTGTCTCTGATGGATGAACGCATCTGAGATACAGGACTTCATGCACAAACCCCACGTTTCCTGCTGAGACGCATCCAGACGTGATTAAAGACATTAGTGCTGGAGTTCAGGCGGAGGTTACGTCTCTCAGGATCACACACACACACACACACGTCTGATGTCTGTGTGCTATTCTGCTCTGGACCAACATCAAACATTAACTCGGTTTAATCAATAATAAATATCAGCACAGCATGGCAAAGCTGAAAGCAGAGCACCTGTCAGGATAAGAAAGAGTGACGTCTGACCGGAGAATCAGGAGAAAGACTCAATATTCACCTTGTCCATCAGCGTCCAAGGAGGCTTTTGTCCAGCGAGGGCCTTTTAATTTAATATTGAAATGCGTCTAATGAAAAAAGCAAGAATAAAATGAAAAAAAGTGTAAAAGTGACATATAATGCATGACAAAAACATTCATAAAACAAACGCAAAAGTATCTTGAAGCAGATGAAAATTAAAAAGTGTAAAATTATAAATGCAAAATTAAAATCTAGTGAACAGAAGCCAAATTAATGACAATGCAACATGAAGGCAATTTCATTTGGAAAGACTTTTTCATTTTTATATGCAATCTGCAAATGGACTGCAGAACATGATGTCATTTCTGTGAGTGCATGAGGATTTATTCTGCTGCGGTTCAGCTGTTTGACCGGTGGTTTATACTGCATCTGTTTTCTAATATTTTACCTCATAACCTCATACAGTGAGTGTACTACAATCAATGTCCATCAATAAACACTTCTCCAGCTGTCAGACACACAGATATCTGACCGTCCAGATGATCAAGCTCCTGACCGCATCCTTCATCTTCATCTAGATCTGCACCTGTTGATGGAGCTGTGATGGTCAACAGGTGTTACACACACACACACACACTCACATACACACTTTCACTCACATACACACACACACGTACACACTTTCATTCACATACACACACACACGTACACACTTTCATTCACATACACACACACACACACACACACACACACACTCACACATGTTTGTTTTTGTGTAAAGTGTGTTCATCCCATAGGTGTAATGGTTTTTATACTGTAGAAACTGTATATTCTATCTCCCTTCACCAACCCTACACCTAACCCTAACCCTCACAGGAAACTTTGTGCATTTTTACTTTCTCAAAAAAACTCATTCTGTATGATTTATAAGTGTTTTGAAAAATGGGGACATGGGTTATGTCCTCATAAGTCACCCTCTCCTTGTAATACCTGTGTCATACCCATGTCATTATACAGAGTTGTGTCCTGATATGATACAAAAACAAGAGCACACACACACACACACACACACACACACACACACACACATAAACACACACACACACACTCACACACACTCTCACTCACTTACACACACACACACACACACACACACACTCTCACTCACTCACATACACACATACTCTCACTCACTCACTCACTCACTCACTCACACACACACACTCTGACTAACTCACTCGCATACACACACACACTCTCACTCACTCACATACACACACATACACACACACACACACACTCACATAGAAAAACAAGTACTCACTAACTCACTCACACACACACACACACACTCTCACTAACTCACACACATACACACACACTCTCACTAACTCACTCACACACACACACACTCTCACTCACTCACATACACACACAGACTTTCACTAACTCACTCACATACACACACACACACTCTCACTAACTCACTCACATACACACACACTCTCACTAACTCACTCACATACACACACACACTCTCACTAACTCACCCATATACATACACACACACACTCTCACTAACTCAAACACATACACACACACTCTCACTAACTCAAACACATACACACACACTCTCACTAACTCACTCACACACACACACACACACACACACACACTCTCACTCACTCACATACACACACAGACTCTCACTAACTCACTCACATACACACACACTCTCACTAACTCACTCACATACACACACACTCTCACTAACTCACTCACATACACACACACTCTCACTAACTCACTCACATACACACACACTCTCACTAACTCACTCACATACACACACACTCTCACTAACTCACTCACATACACATACACTCTCACTAACTCACTCACATACACACACACTCTCACTAACTCACTCACATACACATACACTCTCACTAACTCACTCACATACACACACACTCTCTCACTAACTCACCCACATACACACACACTCTCACTAACTCACTCACACACACACACACTCTCACTAACACACACATACACACACACTCTCACTAACACACACATACACACACACACACACACTCTCTCACTAACTCACACGCATACACACAAGTGTTTGTTTTTGTGAAAAGTGGGGACTCTCCATAGGTGTAATGGTTTTTATTCATCCTCACAGGAAACTTTCTGATATTTCAGATTTTCACTTCTCTCCATTCTGTGTGATTGAAATGTGTTTTGAAAAGTGTGGAAATGACCTTATGTCCTGAAGTCACCTTCTCCTTGTAATACCTGTTATACCCTTGTCATTACACAAATCTGATATGTCAAACACACACTCACACACTCTGAACCTGTTGCTTAGGTACAAACAGTGAACATGCAGTGTTGGGTATGGGTATGAGTGTGTGTGTGTGTGTGTGTGTGTGTGTGTGTGTGAGTGAGTGAGTGAGTGAGTGAGTGAGTGAGTGAGTGAGTGAGTGTGTGTGTGTGTGTGTGTGTGTGTGTGTGTGTGTGTGTGTGTGTGTGTGTGTGAGTGAGTGAGTGAGTGAGTGAGTGAGTGAGTGAGTGAGTGAGTGAGTGAGTGAGTGAGTGAGTGAGTGAGTGAGTGAGTGAGTGAGTGAGTGTGTGTGTGTGTGTGTGTGTGTGTGTGATGTCACTCAGTGTGAGTCATTCTCATGAATCACATTCACACCACAGATCATGACATCATCAGCTGATCTCTGAGGTGAGGCTCGTTAACGGCTCAATAAACTAGAATGAAATTAACAGTAGACTGCAATCTTTTATTTTAAAAGGCAATTAAAATGAACTTCAGAAATGTTTGAAGTGATTCAGTTTTTATGAGAGAATGAACACCTTCCACTCTTAATAATCTCTGGCATCACTTCATATGATGCTTCATGACAATTAATAAAACATCAGCACAGGTGACCATAAAACTGCAAACGGATGACACACCTATCAGGAAAAAGAGGGCGTGTCCAGACGACAAGATTGACATATTCAAATTATCTGAAGGACTTGATTGAGGCCACATCATTCAGTCTGAGCTCTGTGGTGGCCAGGAGCGTAACTGGGTTCAAAGGTCACGCTAAAACAAAGCCTAAAGGCTCTGAGGCGACCGACAGTATCTAAAACCAGACACCGAGAGAATCAGACAGAACTGAGCGAGATGTTCACAGACAGACTGTGGAGGAAATATTTCAGAACACAGTTCATCTGATTATGAAACATTTGTGCATGTTAAATCCAGAACACGTGACTGAATACAATGCTCTCTCTTAAGAAATAAAATTATAATAAACAGTGTTAAAAAAAAAAAATCTGTAGGATACATCAGCACAGTCTTGCAGCATTTGTGGAAGGAGCCACACCTTAAATCCACCCGCCCCCACTACACACACACACACGCGACACACACACACAGAACATCTTCAGGTCGTGATTATAATTCACCTGCACTGACGTACACTCATGAATATTCCCGCGCTATTAAAGCGCTGAGGTCAGCTCTGCACCTGATTCACTCACAATATAACGAACTAGACACGACCACACCCTTCATCCTCCTCTTCTCTCTCTCCTTCTCTCTCTGTTCAGACGCTCCGTTGATCGTAACGTTAGCGTGCTGCTCGCGTTCTGCTCGCGTCGCGCTCAATGGGGCGTGAGAACAAAAGAGCCGCTGCGCGTTCGCGCGAGTGAAGACAGTGAAGATGTTCACGAGCTCCTCGGTTTCAGACTGCTTTCAAAGCGCATTTACAACATTAAGCATCAAACCTCCCGTGTTCTTAATAAGTCGGTAAAGCCGTTATCTACCGGAGCCGTTCACCGGAGACCCGCCCCGAGAGCAATCAATGCTTCATCAGCTTCATCTCCAGAGAAATCATTATCATTCCTGTGACACATTCATATAAGTGTGTGGATTTCCTCGGAGAGCCTCATCACACACACACACACACCACACCCTGAAACTCTCTCTCTCTCTCTCTCACACACACACACACACACACACACTACTACACTCACACCTGACGGACAGGTACAGTCTCATCACATCATAATCAGGTTACAGAAGAATCCAGATATTTACCGGTTTAGTTCTCCTGATACAGCACAGCATGGTGTTATCCTTTCAGCACCTCGCTCTGCTTCTTTGCTTCTTCCGTTTCTCTCTCTTCTCTTCTCTCTCTTCTCTTCTCTCTCTCTCTTCTCTCTCTCTCTATCTCTCTCACACTCCGGCTGTATCAACAGCTGATGACTCTGATGCTTAAACTCATCACAGTTGAGCCTCAGTCACACTGTCTGTCTGTCTGCGCTGCCACTGCCAACAATGAGAAGAATCCCACCCTATAAACCCCTCCCTCACTCTCACGCGCGCGCGCACACGCGCAGATGAACCCGTTGCGCTCTCAGACGCGTGTGCGCGCGCGCGGCCCCGCCCTGACCAGGCCTGAGTCCACGGGGTCCGGCGGTGGATCTGGGCGGTGGTCTGCTGCTGAGCTGTGTGTGGGTGGGCTGTAACGCAGGAGCGGGGGACATCAGTCTGCTTCCCGAGCTCCGTGCACATGGTAACGGCTCTGGATCGATGCCCATGTGATCACCGGGGTGTGGATCCGCTCCTTTCCGGCTGTCAGTCATTCCTGAGACTCTTTCAGACCCATCTTCATCAGAGAAGCTGTTCTCGTGACGCTAAAACATCATCGTCTTGTTCTTCTGCGTCTGTGAAGGTCAATCCACCCACATGTTCAAACACAACTGCTCTTTCCCTCACAGAAACATCTCTGAAACACACATTTATTGCTATAGCGCTTTACACCAGCAGCTCCACAGAATTCATCAGAATAGTGTTGTGAATTCATCAGTTGAAGAAGAGAGTGAAACTCAAGGCAGAAATCAATCAGGTTCATCGATGAGGACAGATAGACGACTGATTCTCGGTGATTCACGACTTCAGTCGTTGTCGGTTTAACTGGAATGTCGTTTTCACTGCTATATTTCTTCTAAAGAGAAGTCCTGGTCATTTTAGGATCCATTCCACAAACTGACATCAGAACAAGAGGTCAGAGATGCAGATCACTGATGCTTGGAAAATTAAAGAAAACATTATTCCCAACCTGTCAGACATTCCCTCTTCTGTGGAACCGAAGAAGACGCTCTGTGAAAGGGGTCTGTGGTTTTTGTCTAAGCACTGATAGTCAAACCTTCTTCAGAACATCACTGAAGAGAGAAAGTCATGCAGGTTCAGAACAACCTGAGGGCGACTCAATCTTCTGCATCAGCTTTCAATCTTCTTGGATTGTGAAAAGCTGTACACAAATGTCTTAAAGTCACTGTGAAATCAAAATTGACCCCCCCCCCCCCATCAATCAATTCCCATTAAACAAAATCAAGCCCGGTCATGTATATTTTCCCTCATTCTCGAATCCGTTTAATGAATGTAAAGACAACTGTAACTGAGGAAGTACGCTCACGGTTCATTGGCTGCTGTCGGGAAATAACCAGAGGAACAACAACATGCAGCACACAGTAAAACTGTTCTCACTACAAACACGTGTGTTCATAATTAAGATGAAACATGAACCCATTCTCAGCAGCTAAACCAGCTGTTTCACACAGACACTAAGAGCAGCAAGCGGATGAGACCGGAGGCAAACACATTACATGAAATAATAAATGTCTGCGTCCATTCTTACTGGAGTTGCTGGAAAGCTAAAAACAATAGAGTTAAAGAGATTCTTACAGTCAACATATCTACGTTGTGATGATATAATTCCTGTTGGTTCTCAAGGTGGAACAGGAACAGCCAGGGGTGGACTGGCCATCGGGAGCACCGGGACATTTCCCGGTGGCCTGACGGTAATTCTGGCCTGCCGCTGTGCAGTCGATCAGGCTGACGTGATGTTATGCAACTGCGAATTAATTGACGGTCTTATGAATGTACGAATCCGGCGATCGCTGGGTGATATGAAGCCCAGCCATGTTCGCCAGTATTTACTATGGTTCACTCAAAACCGAACTGTTCAGTTCTCCACACGGTTCGACACGCGCTGGGACCGCTGTTCAACTTAAATCTGACAAAGCATCTGTAATATGGTTTAAATAAATAACACGTAAAACAAACAGGGTTCAGATAATATATGTTTCTGTTGATGGATGCGCATTCTGGATTCCCAGACATTACAACAACAGCGATGAAAAAAACCTCTACAAATCATTCACTCTTGTTCAGTACTAATACTAACACTGTATCAGTGCATTCTCTTAAAGTGACAGTCTTTATATTAATCGAACAGCAACAACCGAGAAACCACTCACTGCTCTTGATTAAAAAGCTTTTTTTACTTACATAAAGAATCATCTTTAATTTATAGTCCAACATGCAATGCTGTTTTACATTTGATTACTTTAATTTCTGTACCTAAAAACTAATGCAAGACCTACCTAAAAAAAAACTGAGTCAGTTTATTTTATTTGTATCTTTACTCTATTGAATTTATTTGTGCTGTTGCTTAGAATATTCTTAATAATATGATAATATATATTTTTTGAAAGTATAGTTTTTCCATAAACATAGCATATACAACTATACCGAAACCGTGACTCTAAAACCGTGAAACAAACCGAACTGTGAAAAAGTTGAACTGTTCCACCCTAATATTTAAATAATCATTTGGCAGACGGAAGCTTTCATTCAAAGCGACTTACAATAGATAAAATCAATTTAAAATAAATATATATTACAAATGTATATAATGATAGATGTTTTAAAAGAGCATCTTAATGACAAACTAGCACACTGTTTTGCATATGAAGATACAGTATTTTTTTAGTGCCAAAATTGACCAGAAACTGATTTTCTATTTCTAGCCTGCCATATATAGCCTAGTGTACAATGCTTATTTATTTTGAAGGTGATGAAGGAAGCAGCAGTATAGTGCTGTTAGTGCTCCTGCTTTGAACAAGAGAGGAACCTTCAGCTTAAGTTTAAACTATTAGCAAAACTAAACATGCTGGCTATACTCTTAGAAAAAGGTGTGCTTTTATGATTTATAAGGTCATCAGTAGTAGGACTGTGATCATTGGGACATACAATTGATGGCTGCATAATTTAATATAGATCATTGAAAGTTCTTATTTGATATTGCAGAGAAACTCAATGTGCAGAGTGAGAGAGAGGGGATTCAGGGAAAGATGATAGAGACAGTGAATGCCTTGATACTTCTTGATACTTGATTTGATTATTTTGCCTGTCCACAGTCTAAGGATTTTGATTAATTTTTTAAGTATAACCCAATTCAAACAACTGAAAGAGCCAAAGAGTTGATCAGTGTGGTGCACACATGAATTGGGTGGTGACTGCAGAAACAGAGGAGGCCTGGGGTGGAGTCAGATTCCCTGATTTACTGTCCCAGTCCACCACTGGGAACAGCTCAGGGTTTGGGCTTGATCTGAAGGATCTGTGACACTTCGCTGGACTCATGAAGATGGAAAGGATCCACTCCAGTCGAGGAGAGCCAAACTGCAGAGCTGTAGTTGTTCGTTCAGACACGAGAGAAGAGCTGGGGTTAGATTACGCTCACATCATTCTCCTCTTCTACAACGACAGTGTGACGACAAACCACTCCAGATTCACTTCACAGTCAAACACTGAGCAGGAGACCCGGACACCGGTCTGACCATCAGCACAGAAACACTGCAGCGAAAACTCTTCAAACTCTCCAATCGCAGGAGAATCAAACACGCTTTCTTTGACATGTGATGAAGATCTCTGTCGTGTCAGGTGTGTGTGTGTGTGTGTGTGTGCTACAGGTGTAAGTGTCTCAGTAATCAGTGCGACACACTCTCAAATGCAAACTGTAGTGCATTTACATTTTGCCGATTCGGATCGTGTGTGTGTGTGTGTGTGTGTATGTGTGTGACAGACACCCTAAACAAACTACACCTCCACCCCTGATCAGGCCGGCAACTGTTGCCAAGGCAACCACACGGAAACCTCTGACTCCAGCTGATGGTGAAACTCCATCCATCGCTCCCTCTAGTGTGTGTGTGTGTGTGTGTGTAACAAGACCCCACGGACACCACTGATGCGCCGTCTCCATGGCAACAGGCCAGAGCGGATGACTAACACACACACACACACACACACACACTCTCTCGTGGATGATCGGAGGTGTGACTCACACTGGGCTGTAAGATATTTGTCAAAGCATCAAGAAACCTCTTCAGAATGGTTTCAGATCCACTAAAGATCCTGGGCTGGAGAAATCAGAACCAATCATGAACCGATCACGCTGATAAAAGACATCATTCACATTAAACCATCAGCTTTTCCTCTGATCATCATCATGTTCATCATGTCATGTGAACGAAATCACTAAAATATTCCATTGAATGATGTGAGTGATACAGTCATTTCCCTCTACACAAACATCAGAGACTTGTTCCATTTAAAAGCTCTTTATTTAGATTTTGTTCATTATGCTACTAAAATATTTTTGACCTTAAATATATATATATTTTTAAACACTAATAACCGTTAAACCCTGTTAAAGCAAGTTAAAAACATCCTAGACAAGCTGCACTCAAAGCTATTATAGAGAATAAACCTGCTGTACAGTGCATGGAAGTTAATGAACATGATCATAATTCAGCATTAACTGACAGCTGTCGTTAATTAAACCACTGAAATCAGTCAGTAATCAAGCTTTCGATAGAACTGGAGGAAACACGCTCACGTTTCTTCTCTATGATGGTGGTTACATGAGACACCGATCAAAGATATATTTATTTAAACAGGATCTGTCCATCAGATTAACAATTACACACACATCAGATCTCAGCCAATCAGAACGCTCCAATCTCTCCAGAGAGTGATCATGTGACCGTCTGAGGTGAAGCTGTATGTAGATCTTCTGAGTCACAGATTACAGTAACACAGTCCATTGTTTCTCTCATAAATTACCAAACTCACCCACTCAAGAAAAAGTCTCTCCAGCACAATGGCGTCTGGGCTTTAGTAAACTTTATCCATGCAATAAACACCTGCCCGCGCGCACACACACACATACACACACACACACACGAGCTGCTCGTCTAACACTGTGACTCAGTGAAGCTGTGTTCATATGGTTTCTCATGCATGTAGTCATCCTCATATTCAAGGTCCTGGAAAAAAAAAAAACACCAGTCACATTTATTTCTATAGAGATTTATACAAATCGTTTCACAGCATCTTCACAGAAATAGAGGAAAATAACAGTGTTAATGTTGCAAAATGCATCAATTAAACACAACAGAGCACAAGAGTCAGCTCCAGATGAAGAAACTCTAAGAAAACTAAAACATTTTAACAATAACAGACAGACCTGTTGTCTCATCTGTGTGCATTCATTTAACTTAATCATGTTCAACAGCAGGATTCATGGTGAAAAACTACATTTCCCATGATTCCACCAATCAGAGAGTAACACACAAATTAATCAAGATAAATATGTATTTGTTTTAGATTTTTATGTGTCACATACATGGTTATATGAAGCGCATATAATATAACGCTTTTATGAAGACTTTTAAAAAAATCCTTATGGGAAAAATGAAGTGATCATCGTCCAGACGACAGAGACTGGTTTACCCTGAAGTAGCAGCAGCACAGACGGTGTTTCTGCGGTGTCTGACCGTAGAAGTACTCCTCTCTGTGAACACACACACAGTCATCACTCTCATCTAACATCTGTCTGAACCGCTGGACTCCTGCACACCAGCTCTTACCCAGTGACCTCCTCGATGGGCGAGTGATGGGCGGCGGCGGGACGCTTCTCGGACACAGAGCCGCACGGACACAGGACTCGTCCCAGCAGCACCAGTGTGATGATTCCTGACGGCCCCAGAACAAACACCAGCAGCACACCCACATCTGTGAACATCAGCGAGCGTCCTGACAGAAACACACACAGCACACGCTCAACACGTGACCACTCGACCAAAACTACCCTTACACTGTGTCCCGGTCATACTTCACCCCGTTAATAATAAAACCAGAATTCAAAAAAGACTACATTGTGACATTCAATTCATGACAATTAATCACATTTCCCCCAATTTCTCCTCACTGTAATTAAAATCACAAGCTCATTACGCCACATGTACATTACTGAATAATATCCAATTAACTTTAACAATTATTATAATGTCTACATCATCAATGAACATCTTTTTGGTCAACCCTTTATTTATGTAGCACTTTATACAATACAGTGTGTTAAAATAATAGTTCAGCCAAAAATAAGAATGTGTTCACCTCAGAGTGAGTTTCTTCATTTTATCAGACTTAGTGAAATTTAGAATTACTTCACTTGTGTGTTTATGAGATAAAGCCCATAATAATGTTACCAAAAATACAGACACATATTTGTGCTTGCTTGATCTGTGCAGATTTCTCTCCTGATTCAGACCAGAACACTTTTTCACTGGAGGAAGTGTTATTCTGGATTATAGACTCTATGTGTTTGAGTTAAAATCATCTTAATGCTGGATGTGTTTCAGGTTTTGTCTTCTCCAGATGTTCACTGATGGACTGGAGTGCTGTGGATTATTGTGATGTTTTTATCAGACTCTCATTCTGACGGCACCCATTCACTGCAGAGCATCCACTGATGAGACACTGATGCAGTGCTACATTTCTACAAACCTGATGAAGAAACACACTCCTCCTGATCTCAGATGAACTGAGGTTGAACACATTCCCTTAAAGCAGTATCACATGAGTAACAGGAAAATTATTTACTTTAGTTAAATTTAGTTCACAAGTGCTTAATTCTCATGAAAGCAGTGCCACAATGTTAGAAGACTGAATCCAGACAGACAGATTGAGGGGTGAAGCGTGACCTGCAGGTGTTCATGATCACGTGTGTCTCACTCTGGGGTGTGACGGTGAGGACGGTCTGGGCCGGGTGTCCGTGTACGTCGGGGGGGTTGCGTACGGCGCAGGTGTACGTGCCGTTATCAGTGAGTGAGGCGTTCAGAAGCTGTATAGATGCTTCGCCTCGCGACGGGCTGCCGGACCACTTCACACGACCCTTAAAATAATCATCGTCCGGCAGGTACGCTTGAGACGAGAAGTGAAAGAACTGCAGACAAACAGAACATGGACTCAAAACAACTCTTTTTCATATTCTGCAGATGATTCTGTTATGAGCCTGAAGTGCTGATGAGAGACAGACGATTCCCTGAAGAGTGATTCAGAACCAGCAAATCACTGCCAGACAGTAATGCATTATTTCTCTAAACACCTAACTAAATACCAGAATACAAACAAGGACTTCATTGAAAGAGTCAGTGGTGGTTTAAATGAAAGCATCTAAATAACCGAATTCTGAAAGAATCAAAACCCAACGCTCCATTTACATGAGAACAGCTGAGCTGAGGTACACTGCTGAAATAAACCAGTCGTGTCCTGCACTAACGTCTCACACTGCACGAGTGTCGGCTTGCATCTCTGTCTGCTCCATCTTTCACAGCTGTATGAATTCACTCCTAATGGATGCTGGGGTCTCACCACAAAACACACATCCTACTCATGTGACTTCCTGTGGCCTGAGCGACTCCTGACCAGTGATTCATGATTTATGAACTCAGAGTCTTAAGAGCTACTCACCAGTATGGCAGGACCTCCGCTCTCGGGTCTGAAGGTCCAGTCGATGGACATGAGGCTGGTGATGGATCTGGAGGAGGTGAAGGAGCAGGACAGAGTGACGGTGGCTCCTCTGACCACACTGACCTCTGCTGGAGCCACGACTGAGATACAGCACACGCTCCTCAACAGCACTGCACACACACATCAGTGTAGCAAGGAATAATTAGTCATACTTTCTGGATTTAAATGAGATCAAGCTACCTATTTATGTAATTTACTTTAATAAGTTATGACTATTCTTACAGAAAAAAGCACGGCTATCTTCTGAGACTAGTCAGTGTATGCATCTGGCAGAACCAGAACCACGGCTGACTGAAAATCCAGTAAATAAAACAGCATCAATGCACGTATAAGCTTCAGATCATCGGATGACGTCACTTCTGGGACGAGCCGTGATCTCACAGTGTGACGTCACTTGTCTCATCTCATCTAAACTCTCCTACGTGTGTGTGAAGAGTATCAAGAAATTCTTCAGATAAACCTTCACAAACATCACAAATGCAGATATAATCCGTGAATGACATTGAGTGGGATTGTAAGACGACACGAATGATGATGATAAAAACAGATGTTCCCTCACAAACATCTTGATACGTTCCAATCATTTTTATTTAATATTGGTGGAGGCAAAGTAAAGGCAAAAGATTGAAAAAAGCTGGACACCCTGATGAAGGCATGTAGCCGCAATGCGTAGATGTACCTCTCACCAAAAGAGTTGTAATGTATAAAGCCAGGGATGCAATAAAGGCTTTTTAACTTTTCACTATACAATCTAGTGACTTGGAGTTCAAGTTCTTAAATATATACTATCCCATACAACCAAAGAGCACCGAGATTTCATACCCCATGCAGCACTTCTTGATGCATTCAGTGCTTTAAAGGCAAAAACTCGTTCCGATTGAAATGACATTTAAATAAAGACATGAGTGGCATTTTACCTTTTGAAAAATACAATCAAATGAACTGAATGCTCAGATTTCTGTAAACTAATCTCAGTTGACTGCAGATTTCAGCCGAATCATTATTTCTGATCTGTAACATGTGTATCACACACGCAGATGATTGACAGCTCGTCTTCTCAGCCAAACAGAAATCAAAACAAACTCAACAAACACCACGGTACACATTTATAGTCCTTTAGAAGAATCTATAAACTCCCTCAAATAACTTTTATCAAATATGTTTATCCCGTTTCAAACGGAGCGAATAAAAACTCCCGGAACTCACCGAAACTGACGATAATACACGATAAACCTCCTTTAAACGAGCTTCCGTTCACATCCATGACAATAACTGGACATATATGATCACAAGCGAGGGATTATGGGTGGATATTAGCAGATATTTGAACAAATATCAGTCGTGTTTATGTCGCTGGCTTGTGTTTGTCCTCCATGTTTGATACCTGTCGAGCAGGTGAGACCGGAAGTTACACTTCAGACCGCGAACAGCCCAACATCACGAACACTGTCACAACTCTTATTAAGATCTTAAAACTCTGTATTAAACACTTTACAACCCGTGCTACTTTATCATTAATTTCACATCAGTTATGATATAGGCCATGTCTTCATTTATGATACATCAGTGTGATATAAACTCTGTGTGTGTGTCTGGAAGGATACTATGTCCGATTATATTGACAATCGATTACATTTTCATTAAAGAAATGACAGAATGACAGATATTAGAGCTAAGATAAATCGAAGGATTTAATGAATTCTGAAAACATCACACGTGCTCTCGTGTTTTGGGGTATTCTGGTTTATATCGTTTCTTACTATGAAGAAAAATGTTTTATGGAAAGGACTGAAATGAGATGATTATTGACTGAATCTCACGTGACACCCGCAGCTCCGAACACTAGAGGGCGCCGACGAGCTTCAGTGACTCATAACCCTAACGTTCAAATACACACACTCTCTCTCTCTCTCTCTCTCTCTCTCTCTCTCACACACACACACACACACACACACTCTCTCTCTCTCTCTCTCTCTCTCTCTCTCTCTCACACACACACACACACACACTCACTCACTATTAGTCACTAATGCATTAGAATTTGACTCAGAGAAATTAAACATTGTTTTTAACTTTTCATGAGTTCACTCTTACTGAAAATATGTAGAGTAAATGTTATGTGAATTTGACGTGCAATGATATGGTGGGGTGCTCAATGCTCGGAATTTGTCATGACCCCAGAGTATCCCCGGACACACACACACACACACAATCTCACAAACACACATGCTCACACACACACACACACACAACCACATTCTCTCTCTCTCTCTCTCTCTCTCTCTCTCTCTCTCTCTCTCTCTCTCTCTCTCTCTCTCTCTCTCTCTCTCTCTCTCTCTCTCTCTCTCTCTCTCTCACACACACACACAACCTCACATGCTCTCTCTCACACACACACACACGCTCCTAATCCTAAGGTTGTGGGTTCGAGTCTCGGGCCGGTAATACCAAGACTGAGCTGTCCTTGAGCAAGACACTGAACCCCCAACTGCTCTAGGTGTGTGTGTGTGTGTGTGTGTGTGTGTGTGTGTGTGTGTTAAATGCAGAGCACGAGTTCTGAGTATGGGTCACCACACTTGGCTGTATATGACGTCACTTTGTCACTTCACTTACATGTGTGAATGTCATTAACATCAAATTATTAAATATCAGTCAAATGCTGATCAGAACTTTTATACAAATATTTGTGTTGTCAAATGTTTAGCATGAAAAGTTTGTTTGTGTATGTTTTTAACAATAAATGTCACTTTCTTTGATATTCTGGATTAACATACAGTTCAGGCGCGGATTTATGGGTGGGCACGTGACTGGTGGCCCACCCAATCAGATTAATAAAAACTATTTATTTTTTTAATTTTAATAATAACGAATTAATAAATAATTTAGAGTATAATTAAATTAAATGCATTTATGGTGAGATTACTACATTTTATTTAATTAAACGCATTTATGGTGATATTATTATATTTTCATGTCAATCTGTGTTCATTTTGACCACGAACCATACACTGTCAGCCTGTCGCTTAATTCAGCGCGTGCAGCACCTCAGAAATAGACTCGGTGCGGAAACGATCTCTGCACTGCACCGCACATGGACCGGATCGCCGCACCGCATCCGCGCGCATGGAAGCTCTATAACACGGAGCCCGGGAATCAGGTGTATAAGATTAAAAAACCCGAGGCCCCTCCGTATATTCACCAGGCCCACCTATTACAGAACTGCTAAAACACTAAACCCCATTCTCTAAACCCAGTGCTCAGTGGCCTACACACATTTGTCGAATCAGTCACTTTGAAGGCAAAATCTTAAACAAGTTCAGGTCGTGAAGACACTGTTTGCAAATCTCATCCACTCTTTTTGCAAAACTCTAAACACATTCTTAATCACTAAAACACATTTTGCACTGTGTTCCAAAATGGTAAATACATGTGGCAAAAGTTAAACACAACTTCAACACAACTGTCATCATTTACACACAACAACTCAAAACTGTTCACACTTGTTTCTAATGATGTGATCAAATCAGTTGTCTAGAATATAAGCCAGTACAGATGAACCAGGTACGGTGAGTGTTGATACCACGATGGATGGAAACAATGTGAGAGGAAGAGGAGGATGAAGATGAAGAGGAGGAAGAGGAGGAAGAGTTTGTGTAAGAGGACAAGGACAACTGTGGCCATCAGAATCAGGACATTCAGAGAAGAGAACAGGTACATTTATTGTTTTTCTAATTTGACATTTGATATAGCTCATCAGTTTGTCAATAGAAATTATAATACAATTTACATATGAATGTGATGTCCATTACTATTGTTTCTGTATGTATACATTTGAAAGAGCATTTTCCCTTTGGTAGAATTGCAAGACCACCAAATGAGGGTGAAGGACTGCTTCGTTCTCCCAACAGAAAGAAGCTCTCATCGTTGATATGGTCCATCAAAACAATGTCATCCGACTGCGTGAAATACAGCAAAGACTTGTAGAAGACAATGTAAATTTGAAGATATCAACAGTGTCAGCCTTTCTACCATTTCCCGTGGCTCTCCACCATCGGGATGCTGAGGCAGAATGAGTCTCTCACTGACTTTGATTTTGCATTTGCACAATGTTTTGTGTAATACACTTTGCATTTAGAGTTGTCTCTGTTCTTTGGGCGTACTTTATATTCATGCTGAAAACACAGAAATGATATACTGTATTACTTGCAGTACTTACAGTGTGCAATATATTTGCTGTACTGAGTTGTGAATTATTTACTTTTATTTATAGCAACATTATTTTCTATATGAAATAAATAATATATATATATCTGTAACTACGTGCCCTGGACGCTGTGTTGTCAATTTTTTGATGTAGTGTCTATTGAATGCTGATGAGTGTTTATATATTGACTGGATGTGTTTATGTTTTGAAAGCATTGTTTGATGTTGAGCACAGATCAAATGGTTTTGAGGCAAGTATTTGATTTCTCCAGAAGAGTCAGGGGTTTTGTGAATGTAGTTTAAAGACTGGGTTTTGTGTTTAAAGTTTTGAGAATATGGGTGAAGGTTTCAAGAAATGTGTTTTAGCAATTGTGAAATACTGTAATGACGCTCTGTACTGCAGTATTCATGTGTAAAGTTAAATTCCCCCGTTGATGAAATGCATCGAAATACAAAATTCAATTGTGATTAGTGTCTTCGTGTCATTGTTTTACTGCACTATAATATTTAGAGATATGAATGCCTTTCAAAAATCTCTCTGTAATGTAAGTTTATGATTCTGATTCAGAATAATAACATAACTGCAATTTTATTTATAAAACAACATATTAAAAAAACTGTATTTTATCAAACTGCAATTTTTTTATTTATTTTTTTGCATTCGCATTTTGGCCTTTTCTGACTTCAGTTTGTGACCTGCTCAGCTGTAGATGAACTCAGAGAGAATCACTGTCTGCTCTTCAACACACGGTGGCGCTGCTGCACACTGAACACCACTGCAACACTGTGTGTGTGTGTGTGTGTGTGTGTGTGTGTGTGTGTGTGTGAGAGAGAGAGAGAGAGAGAGAGAGTGTGTGTGTTTGTACTGTTTCTACATGTGTTGATAGAGAATAAAGAGTAACACAGAGAAAGAGAATAAAAAGTAACATAGATATTTGTATCTACAGATCCTCAGATCGAGGTTCCTGAATGCTGCAGAATCTTTTCATTAACTTCAGATTTTTCTTTTCAGTGCTGTATGTCTAAAAACAGACATGATGCTTTTAGAAACATGCACATCATTAACAGACAAGAGAAGATGATTTAAGGCTCTGAGCGAAGGTTTTCATCTGAAGGTTTAATGAAGTTCTAGACGAGCCTGAAGAGTTTCTGAGAGAAACGGAGCAGATGTGCTGATAAACCCGAGCAGAACGAGAGAATGAGGGCACGTGAAAGGCGTTTGAGGTTTCCTCTTCCTGTAAAGACTCAGAGACAGAGAGGTGAGATCGTTTCACATCGACTTCAGCACATTAAAGCATCAGCAGCCATGATTCTCATCAGCTTCATGTTTCTGCTCGCCGCGGCTCTGAATCCAGCTCTGAGTCAAGGTGAGATCTTCATTTATTACCTGAGCTGATCACAGACAGCCTGCTTCTCGTGATTCACGCTTCTTGTGTTGTTTCTCTCTGTCAAAGAAATAGAAGAGATCAAATCAGATGCTGTCGTTATCCGTTGCACTGGAGGTGAAGGTGAAATAAAGTGGTATAAGGACAAAAGCGAAAAGGAAATGACAGAGCATAAAGGCAGTCCAACCATGGAAGTTGAAGCTGTGCAGGGGATAGTTAAAGGATTCTACAGATGTACATATGGCAATACAGAGCATGGGTTCTACCTCAGAGTACAGGGTGAGGAAACACTCTTCATCACAAAGACACTGTTTTTACCCAGAATGCATTATAATACTAACACTCTTTCTCTCCGTCAGTCTGTGAGAACTGCTATGAGTTGAGCAGGCTGAGGGCGACGGGGATCATACTCGGAGACGTGGCGTTTACAGGAGTAGTTATTCTCTTCATCTTCCTCGCTACCAAGAAGTGTGGTGGTCCACAGAAGAGAGGTACAGAACACACCCCATGACCTCCAAAACCTGAAACTATCTGAACATCCAGCTGTTTTAGCGCAATGATTTGAGAATGACCCGAGTCTGTGTTTTGAAGTTTTTTTAGTTTGAGCTTTTTTACTGTTGTGATCGTAAAATAATGTCATTGTTTTATTTGTCTTAATTCACAGCATCAAATCCCAAACCAGCGAACCCTCCTCCTCCTCCTAACCCTGACTATGCGGTATGTATCTGAGCGTTATTAGATGAGACCGATGATGATACTCTGAAACACAAGCGTCTCTGACCCGTCTCAATGCTCTCTGTGCTGTTTTACAGCCTCTGGATCCGAAGACACGGAACAATGCTGTCTACTCAGGAATCAGATAGACACGGCTTTACTGTAAATCATACTCTGGTGATTCATAGTGTTTCTTAAACGTTTGTTTGGGTTCTGTCTTCTTCATGTTGATGTGACTCACAGATCAGTGTTGTGTGTGGAAAGATGTGCTCAGAAACATCGGAAACTCAAGATGGAAACATCAGCATGTCAAACACTGAACAAACACCGCTGTCATCTGTGCTTTCTGTTAGGAAACACGCTTTCATGTTCTTAAGCTTCTTACTTTCACAGAATTTGTCATGTTCTGATGTTTTTATCTGGTTCAGAATTATTTAAAGCAGCAGCTGAATGAAGCGAGCGGAGGAAATACAGACGGAAATAAAGATGATTTTCTGTAAGTTGTTGAGTGTTGATGGGAGTTTGTACTTTATACAGTTATTGCTAACACTTTAGAATAATGCTCTGTAGCTAACAAAGCATGAAGTAACAGGTAGTTCAACATTATGGACGTATGTTCTCAGTTTATGTCAAACTTAAACAGAATAATAATTCATTATAAAAGTGAGAGATGCTGAAGTGATGTGGTTGACGCTCACGAGCTGAGATCAGTGTCTCTGACTCCAAACACCTGCGGAGCATATAATCATCTTCTCTTTGACTGTTTTTACACGCCGTGAAGCACAGAAGCACATCTTCCAGAGTCTGTGCCTCGCAGAAACACACAGCCGTCAGATATTACACATATTTAATAATTTATTAAAAACCGTCACTCACAGTTTTGAACATAGACTTTATAGTGCACGTTCCAAACTTTTTATAATTTTTATTATTTTTATAATTCATGAATGAAAATATTTTGTAACATCATATTTAATTTTAATTTAATTTAATTTAATTTAATTTAATTTAATTTAATTTAATTTAATTTAATTTAATTTAATTTAATTTAATCATATTGATGTACCATTTACATGGTAATGCAATGTCTAATTTTAAAAAGGGATTTAAGGGATGAATTTTGAGATTTTAAGTTTTCAGTTGATAAAAAATTTCTGATGATTTCTAAAATGTGATAGAGAAAAATTCAACGAAGAATTCTTTTTTTTTAAACAAAGGTCAAAACTCCTGTTATTATTTAGATTTTTGAGACTGCACTCTTGTCATAAATTAATCTATTACTTTTCTTACATAATTGTAAACAAAAACATTGGTAAAATATATATTTGGGAGTCTTAGCCCTTTCCAACGATATATAGTTTGTCAAGATTAGATTAGATTTAATTGTAATATAGTGAAGTAAAGGTAGGTGTCCCGTATACGGGACGGGGTGACAGTTAAAGGGTTAAATTACTCATGAAATCCAAGTCACCTCCTCACTAATTACTCAAGCTTTGCCTTGTTAACGTGTTTTTAAATTAAATTAAATTAAATTAAATTAAATTAAATTAAATTAAATTAAATTAAATTAAAAGTAATTTATTATGTTTCACATTTACATTTAGTCATTTAGCAGTTGCTTTTAACCAAAGTGACTTACAAATGATGACAATAAAAACAGTCAAATCTAACAAAAGAGTCATTTTATTCACGTGCAAATAATAAGTCTCGGTTATCCTAACACACACACACACACACATACACACACATACACACACATACACACACACACACAAAGACAAACAAGCAGAAAGAACAGAAAAAAATAGAAAGCTAGTTTATTTGCTGTTGTTTTTTAATAAAAAGACGAACAGCTAAAGTGGAGTTAGAATGGTACACTAGAGGTCGAGCTCGAGGGTCAGATGTAGACGGAGCAGACGTGTTTTCAGCTGATTCCTGAAGATGATGGAGGAACAGATGATGAAGTCGTGAAAGTGAAGCTGTGTCTTCGGGATGAACACTGATGAGATGTTCTGTTCAGAACACGAGCTTCTCGATCCACACACGTCTGAAGAGATGAGATGAGATGAGCTGTTACTGATGAACAGACGTGTGTTCTTTCTGCTCGATAAATATTCATCTAGCAGCAACATTTTGGATTCATTGTAGAGCTGTATTGTATTGTACATATTGAACTATAATGTTTTCAGACGTATTACTGTTGTGATTAGTAATTAATTGGTTATTCTTTATTAGTCATAGTTCACAAGTACTTCTAAATGAGTATATTTTTGTTGAGCAATTATCGACTAGCTAATTAATAACTACTTTTATCCTAAACCTGCTATTACTTTCATATTAGTTTGTATGATTGAGTTCAGTGTTAATGTTAAACAGTTACTTCCTGTTTAACTCGTTAACAACAGAGCATTATTCTGAAGTGTAACTCAATTATAACATTCACACGCCGCATACAGACAGAACATGTGTGTGTGTGTGTGTGTGTGTGTGAGTGAGTGTGTGTGTGTGTGTGTGTGTGTGTGTGTGTGTGTGTGTGTGTGTGTGTGTGTGTGTGTGAGGTTGATGTGAGTGCTGATATTGTGCTGTAGGTGGTTTGCTGCTTTTCTCAGCTCTGAACGGAAACCACAGAGAAAAATACCAGAAACAAACCGGTAACTAATAATAAAGAGACAAAGACAGATGATTAAAACACACACACACAAACACACACACACATAAACACACACACACACACACACAAACACACACACACACACACACACACACACACAAACACAAACACACACACACACACACACAAACACACACACACACACACACACACACAAACACACACACACACACACACACAAACACACACACACAAACACACACACACACACACACACACACAAACACACGCACACACACACACAAACACACACACACACAAACACACACACACTCACACACACACACACACTCACACACACACACACACACTCACACACACACACACACACACAGATTTGTAAAGGACTTCACTCTGGTATTACTGTAGAAACTGCTCAGATTTCTGTCTGGTTGAGTTTAGTGTTGAACTGGAGTTGATCAGGTTTGTGAAGAGCATGTAAACGTGTAAAGTGAGTTTTGTAGTGAGAAAGAGTTGATGTCAACTGAAAGATGATTTCACTGAATGTATTCTGTGTCAAAGTGATAAGAAATGATCCAGTGTTTATCCACACAGAAGCTGTTCGAGGAGTTTTAATAAATCTGAGCTGAGTGTTGAGAAACAGAGATTGTGGAAACTCAAATTCTTTAAAGAATTTTATTATAAAGAGTCTTTAATGGGTCAACAGCACAGCTAATAGTAAAGACAGATTCATGTATCTAAAGCATCAAGTGTTGAATGTCTACATTTCCAGGATCATGAATGAGAAGAAGTGACGGAGGAATGAAGATGAAGCGGGGTCTTCAGGGTTAGACGGACTGCTTGTTCTTCTGTCTGCGCTGCGGCTGTAGAGCGCTGTACTCATCCGAACGCATGTTCAGACGCTAAACAACACACAAACACACACTACATCATCACAAGCACATGCCAAAATCACACAGATGACACACGACACACAGATGATTACCAACATCAACGATCTGCTATCAACCAGAAATCATGAGCTTTAACATGATCTTCATCTTGACGAGAGTTGCTCTTATAATAGTACTGGTTATTATGTATGAATATGTGTGTGTGCGTGTTTATATGTATATTTTTTTAGCCAAAACTAAAAGAATACTGTTACACGTGTACATAATGTTTCAAAGGAAAATCATGATTATAATTATTTATATTTATTTATTTATTTCAATATGCATCTATGGGTATATATGACATTTCTATATTAGTTATATATTTACATAAGTTCTAATATATAAATAAATGTTCAGATGTTAAAATATTCTCTTTGTTGTCTAAATGCTTTG
>NC_039282.1:20202980-20212980 GCF_003368295.1 Carassius auratus
TTATATATATTTATTATTTCTCTCAGTTTATTTGGATTCTTTTAACCATTGTTGTTGCACTTTAGTATTTTTTTCCAAAAACAGAAAGCAAAAAAAATAAAAAACCTGGAAGAAAGTGACAAAGCTCTGAAGGAAAAGAGAAGATGGACAGATGGAGGATGAGGAGGATGATGGCTCTCTTCATCAGACTCTCACACGATCACATGACCGCTACTGGACCGGTCAGACTGAAGAAATCGTCCAATCACAGCGTTTGGGTTTAAACTCAGAGAAAGTCTGTCAGTACATCAGAACACAAATAAAACCGTAAAATCAACAATATACAAAAACTATCCCAACAACATCCACAAAAATAACCAATAAAGCTCTGAAACAGAAAAGATTGTCTGTGAGCAGTACAGGATCTGTCAGACTACCCACAATGCACCTGTGGACAGACGGATGGAGGGATGGAGTGAAGGAGGAGAGCAATAAACCGGGAGGAGAAGCAAAACAAAAACCACAAAAACTGAAAGTGCAAAAGTCACCGTGAGGAAACAAACGCAGCAGTTCTCTCGCAACATAGCACGGTTTTAATAATAATCGTCATTCTTTTAATAATGTCATAACCATAAAATGTATTTTACAGAAAACAAGAACAATAATGGTCATAATTTCTAGAGAACATTAGCCATAAAAATGTGTTAAAAATCAAAGCAGAGGTGAAGAGAGTGTAGAGCGAGTGAGAGTCGTCTGTGGATGGAGACCGGAATGATCCGCAGCAGCACAGGCTTCACGTCCAATACTTTGGGTTTGTGGCGTTTGGTAATGACGTGTGTGTGTGTGTTTATATAAGACTCTGTGTTTGCCTGCACCAGAGCGTCGCTATGGCAACGGTGGGAGGGGTTTGGGTGGGGGGGGCGGATGATTATTGGGCTGCAGCCAATCGGAGGCACTCCCAGCGGAAGAGGAAGCCGAGAGCTCCGCCCCCTGCGTGCAGGCCACACCCACGACACCCGACAGACAGACGATGAGGATTTGGCATGACAGCACAACACAGCAGACGATAAGAGCTTTATACAGCAAATACACCCCTGAGAGAGAAACACAAACACACGTTAAAGAGTCAGACGAACCGTGACCCACTCACACGAGCACCAGCACATCTCCAGCACACTGTGTTCTGATGATTATTAGAGTAACATCACTACAGTCAGTCATAACTAACTAACCCTAAATATTAAACACAGATCAATCAACTCATCAAGAGTCAATCACACTTGTTTCTGCTCTGTGTCCTCCATCTGGCACCCATGTGACCATCGAGAGGAACAGGAGAAACAGGTCTCTGATATTTTGAATTTAGGCTGCAGTACTGATTTAGAACCACTAGCTGTCAGTATTACATACTGCACCTTTAAATCCAGATGGATTCTGATTGGCTGTTGATGTTTTTAATCTTTCATCAGCTGGAAATCATCATTCTGAAAGTGATTTCAATGATCTTGCTTCTCTGTGTCATCATCATTAAAGCGGAGATGTGAACTTTGCTTCTCTTCTAAATTTAGCATCATGTTTCAAACGATCTCTTTATGGTCATAATTATTTCATCTTGTCTGAACGGCCTTGAATAAGGTCTAATCACTTCTCAAAACACACAGAAATCATCATTGTGTGTGTGTGTGTGTGTGTGTTTTACCTGTGTTCACTAGACCCCGGCCTGCTCCACGCTGTACTGCAGATCCGGGGGTTTGTAGCTCAGCAGCATGTCACTGGTGCAGGAGGAAGGGAAGCACGCGGCGGGGTGAACGTCTGCCTCCACGTCACACACTAAACACACACAACATCGTCAGTGTGAGAGAGAACGTGTGTGTGTGTGTGTGTGTCTGTAGTGTGCGTTTACACACCTGACCCCTCCCTCTGCTGCAGCTGCTGGCTTCCTGTCAGAGACGATTGGCTGAGGATGTCTGACATGCGGGCGGAGCTTAGCGCCTTGCCAGCCAATAAGCTCATTCCAGACATGGGCTCCGCCTGCTCCTACAGGAAGAAGAGGTCAAGAGGTCAACGCTGGAGCAGAGTCTCTCTCACACACACACACACACACACACACACACACACGCATACACACACATGCATACACTCACTCTTACAAACACTCTCACACACACACACACACACATACGTAAGCGTCGTCGCAGGTCTGGATGGTGTGGTGTCTCTGTAATGACGCTCGTGGTCTGTAAGTGTCTCTCTGTGCGGAGCGTGAGCTGTAGCCGTTGTGATCTCCCTCCATCACCGGACACTCTGCAGCATCAGCACACGCCTCTGAGACACAACGACACACTCAACACCAGCAGCAGCACAAATAACAACATCAACAGAAGCATACACACATTTCATTCATGTCATTTTGTCTTTGGCAATATTGTAAGCAAACAAGGAAGCAGAGAGTGAATGCTGCTGTACCTCTGTGCGGCGTGGAGCTGTGGATGTAGGCGTGTCTGTGTGTGGGGGAGGAGTATGGAGGCGTGCTGCCAGGGGGCGGAGCCAGCAGCTCATGTCCCTCAGCGCAGGGGGCGGCAGCTTTGGCCAGCAGGCCCTCGTGATAGGCAGGCATCTCGTCATCCTCCTCCATGCTCTCAGAGTGAGGGAGGGGCGGAGCCGGGCACTCGGCCGGGGGCCTGATTTGGAGAAGGTGATGGTAGTGCTGTGTGGGCGGGGCTTGTGGAGGGGCGGGCTCTAAGCTCTCGGCAGCTTGGCCCAGTCGCTGCAGCAGAAGCATCTCCCCGTAGTCCTGTGGGTTGGTGGGCGGGGCCGTGGCAGGGGGCGGGGCCGGGCGGGGGCTCTGGCGCTTGAGCAGCGCGGCGAGGTCGTGGGGAGGCAGACGGGGGTCAGTGTGACCCGTGAGCGAGTGGCGTGGCGAGAGCAGCCCCTGCAGGGTGGGTGTGACGTGCTGCTGGGCCGGACGATACTCCAGCGGTGTGGGTGACAGCAGAGCCTGCTGCAGTGCAGACGGGTAGCCCTGATAGCCCTCCAGCCCCGGCACCTTCAGACACGCCCCCTGCAGGTAGGGGTTATAGGAGCCGATGACGCCGCTCACAACTCCCTCGCCAAACATGTGTGGGTTAAACTGCTCGTATGCCGAAGTGTGGGAGCGACTCAAACTGCGACTGCAACACATTCAAAACACAAGAAAGACTGTGACTCTAATTAGCATAACCACACCTCCATGTAATGTAATGTACAGTTTTTAGAAGTTGAATGTTGATTTCGTGTTGACTCATATACTGTCGTATGGGAGTATCTCTCAGTATTCACACAAATCACTTCCACGACAGATTAATTTAAATCATATCCAAGCACTAAACATGCTGAACTGCATTTACACAAACATAAACAGCTCAGATTCAAATGTACAAGAACATAAAATAATTTGATTCTTTTTATAACAACCAAAAAGCTTAAAAGAAATGGAAGGGGCACAACGATGGTGACATGAGAGCAACAGGTGTTTAGGGCGCTCGTGTCACCTGTGTGTCTCCGCGTTATCAGCGCTCAGCTGCTTCCCCAGAACTCTGTGAGTGGGCGTGGCTAGGAAACCCTGCCGCTGGGCTCCGCCCACGAGCTCCACCTCCTGCACCTGAATGGTCACCTGCTGCTGTGAGTGGGCGGAGCCTGGCGGAGGCTGCTGATTGGACAGCGCCATGCGGGGGAGGCTGGTGGGGGGAGGGCTGGCGCTGGGAGACTGGTAGAGGGCGGAGCCATGCTGAAACTGAACCGCAGATGCCCCGCCTGTGGGAGGAGTTTAAGATGTGAACACCACGAGAGGCTCTGTAACTCACACGACAGATCCAGCTGACCCACACTGACCATGAGCCTGCATCATCCCCTGACCGCCCGGAGGAGGACTCTGATTGGCTGGCCTGAAGAGGTGGTTGCTGGGATGTGTAGGAGGAGGACTGGAGGGCTGAATACGCAACCTGAGAGAGACAGAACAACAACACTGAAGATATGAACATCTGTGTGTGTGTGTGTGTGTGTGTGTGTGTGTGTGTGTGTGTGTACCTCTGTAGCTGGTATGTCAGGTGACTGCTGGGCTGGTTTTCCCCATGTCCCAAAGACAGGGCCTGCAAACAGGAAGTGAACAATGTCATGACCCCTTTATACTTACAGTCAGGAGTGTATTTAGCCTTTCTGACTCCATCATCCACAATACAATTCCTAGGCCTCTTGTTAATCTGCTGTAATGACCAGTAAAACAGAGCATGCGTTTATTAAAATAAGTCGCTAAAACAGAATAGAAAGTAAATTTGATGATTCCAGCAGATCTGAATGTTCTTCCTGCTCTTCATGAATCTGCAGTCGTTCACAGGATCAGTTTCAGTCTGATACAGTTCTAAAGCTTGGCATCACTAGAAAGATGTATACTTGTTATTATACATATAGCCATGGTGTTTAAAGGTTTTATTCATTCCAATGACTTTTCTTAGGTCTAGAAATCTCATTTTCTACAGCGTGTGGTGTAGAGGAGACCTGTATCTGCTGGTAGAGGATGTGCTGCTGCTGTGTGTGCTCCATCAGACGCTCGTCCTGCGGAGCCGCGTACATCTTCTGAAGCTGCTCGCACTCCTGCACACACACACACACACACACACGTCACCGAGCGAGCACATGTCACATGACGAGGGTCACGCGTGTTCCTGCGCGTCCGCACCTGTTTGAGCTGTCGGATCAGGCTGTTGTTCTCCAGCTGGGTCTTGAAGGCTTGGATGGTGGCGGCTCCGTCTGAGAAGCGTCTGACGGGAGAGAAGCGCTCCATCGGCAGGTGAAGAGTGTTACAGTCTTTATACGACGGCCTGAGACACACAAACACTCTCCGTTAATGAGGAATAACTGACAGAGTCTGATCTGAAGCCACACTAACACACACACAACATCATCAGTGCGCTGCTTCAAACACACGTGCGCTCCGGAGGAACAAACAGACAGGTTTCACTGGTTTAATTTAATCTTCTCAGTGAAACACACAACATGAACAAATTGACTGGACATCAGCTTCATGTTTCATGCCGACCTTCTAGAGAGAAAACACACAAGTATTCGCTGCACTGAGGCTTTATGGGAAGCTCCTCCAGCTGCTTACTAACATTACTCCTGCAGTATAGTATGCATACAGATATGCAGAGATAGAGACACAGTCTCTGATCAGATGTGAACGGCAACATCTCAGAGGTCAGAGGTCAAACCTAGCACCATGAGGTCAGGTCAGGGGTCACCGTGCGTCCAGCAGGGGGCGCAGTGACCTCACACCGCATTTCCTCCACAGACAGGAAGTGACATGATGTCATTCCTATCAGGGTTTCTCCATCAGAGCAATGCTTTTCACATTTAAATACATGTATATTTGTACATTTATGAGTCAGAGCTCTTTCAGTGTAACTATACAAGCATCCAGCTTCTGGTGTCAGATCTCTCCTGATTGTGATCAAGTAAAGGTGAGAATAAGGTCAGTAATATCTCCAGATGAACTCTTCCTGGACTGAAGCAGCTCAGCTTTACTTGATTCTCCATCAATCATGTTTTAGAGTCTCAAATCTGATCCTCAGGATCTTTTGAGGAGCTTTACTTTCACTGTTCCTCAGCGGAGGAATGATCTTCACAAGCCTCCAGAACATCTCACATCTTCTGAGGAGAGTTTATTTCTCCAGCTCTCCATCACTGTGTTATATGTGCGGATCATTCACATCAGATCTCACTGACACACATCACTGCAGATATAGAGCACAGACTGATGTTTTAGTCAAGTCAATATAATTTTTAGAGCATAACTTGAACAACACCCTGATACTGAGGGGTAAACTGTTCCAGAGTTTAGGGACACCAACAGAAAAAACTCAGTCACCTTTGGATTTACAGCCAGAACCAGGGACAGATAAAAGAAGCTGCTTACAAGATCTTAATGACCAAGAGGTTGTATATGACACACAGAGAGTTACAAGAGTCCAGTCTGGAAGAGATAAGTGTGTGAATGACAACTTCGAGATCGTTTCGAGAGAGAAAATGTTTTACTTTTACAACAGATCTGAGGAGGAAGAAGCTACTCTTAACAACCGTGTTTAAATGTTTGTCAAGTTGTAGTAATGAGTCGAATGGACCCCTAGATTTTTTACCTGAGGTTGTAAGTTATCACTAAGGGAGCCTAACCCACTTGTAAGAGTAGTATTGAATGCAACGGGGCCTAGCAGAAACAACTCAGTTTTGTCAGTGTTCAGATAAAAAAAATGATTAGCCATCCAAGTTCTCACTTCGTCAAAACTAAGTTTGTCAAGAAAAGTCAATTTCAAGTTTGATTAGAAGGTAATGTTAGAGGTCATTAGTGTAGCAATGATAGTTAATATTATATTTCTGGAGAATGGAGCCTAGGGAAGCATGTAGAGTGAGAACAATAAAGGGCTGAGAATAGAACCCTGTGGAACACCATAAGGGACGGGCACAGAAGGTGAGGAAAACAACCCCATATTTACTGAAAAAGTCCTACACTTTAAATAAGAGGTGAAGCACTGTAATGCCGTGCCTTGAACCCCTACTACATACTGTAGTCGACTCAAGAGGATGTCATGGTCAATAGTCTCGAAGGCTGCTCTCAAATCTGACAGAATTAGAGTGACCCCGAATCAATGGACAACAAAAGATCCTTCATAACTTGAAGCAAGGCTGACTCTGTACTGGGAAGTGCTCTAAAACCAGATTGGAACTTATCCAGAAAGTTAAAAGCATCCAGGTAATGAGTAAACTGTGCTTTCTCTAAAACCTTAGAAATAAATGGGAGTTTAGGGATCAACCGGTAGTTAATAAGAACAGATGGATCAAGGTGAGATATTTTTATCAGTGGCTGTACAGAAGCGTGTAAAGGACTCTGGGGAAACCCCACTAGTCAAAGAACTGTTTATGATCGGGTGAGAACGATCCATGTCAGGAGGAGAGAGGAGAGATCTGGTATCTGAACACCGTCTCGAGATCTGTGTGGATGCTGGATCAAGAACTGAGTTAGAGTTTTAGAAAATATCCTTGGCCTGTTTGCATTCATTGCCATCAAATTTGAAAAGTTTTGAGTTTTTGCATAACCGACAGACTTTCGATAGGTGGTTAGACAAGCTTTTAAAACTTGATAAGAAACCTGAAGCCCATCCTTCTTCCACCTGTGTCCAGGGCTCCTTCACTCTTGTCTGGAGCACACATAGAAGCCCAGGACGAGGACTAGATCTAGTGTTCTGCGTTCTAGGCTTCAGTGGAGCAACAGTATTCAGTGCAGTAGGGTTAGGGTTGTGTGTATATAATATGTGTGTGTTACTGAGAATGTGTGTGTGTGTGTGTGTGTTCAGCCCTCACCGGCTGTGCTGCTCAGGGCTCCAGCCCCTCTGCCGGTTTCTCTGTGTTTCTGCCGAGAGCTCGGGGCCCGTGCCGTGTGTCGTGTGCCGCTTGGAACTGTTCGCCAAATACCTGAACCACAGGAAGCAGCACGGATCAGCGCTCTGATTGGCTGCCTCCAGCCTCTGGAGGGCCACACACCCAATCGGCACACAGAATCAGAGCTCGCCCCACCGCTAGCTTTAGCAAAGCCATTAGACAAAAGCAAAGCCACAGAAGGGAAGTCTGCCATCATTTGGCACGAGAGAGAGAGGTCAGAGGTCACTTTAGTAGCACTTTAGAAGAGGAACTCTGGAAGATTTAGAGTCGTTTTAAAAAGTGATGCTGATGGATAGACAGAGACAGAGAGAGACCCCCAGAGCAGCGCTGCAGTGTTTAGTGTTTCACTGAGAGAGACCCGCGGCTCCCAGCGCAGCACACACACACACACACACACACACACACACACACAGCAGCTCACACACACACACACACACAGCAGCTCTCACACACACACACACGCACACACACACACACAGCAGCTCTCACACACACACACACACACACACACACACATCAGCTCACACACACAGCAGCTCACACACACACACACACACACACTGCTGTACCTCTGAACGGCCTCCGGATCAGGCTCAGCGTCGGACCCCTCCTCATCCACCGGAGTCACGGCTGGGATCGGATGCTGACGAACACAGAAACACGTCTCACATCATCACAGAGCTCCTTCAGACCTCACCATACACTTCATTTATTCCATCTTCATTTTGATGAAATCATATTGATTCTTAAATCCCGAGTTTGATCTTTTACCTTCTAATAAATCTAATAATCTTCACTGAAATAATCATAATCTTTGTGTTTTGTTATTTTTTATATGAAACAGATTCTGGGTCAGTTTTAACACTAAAATCAATAATGACTGTGGTTTGTGTGCTGACAGATGCCGCAGTGAAGCGATCGTCTCGTCCTCTTTCCTACTCATTACAACATTGAACATGAATGAACATCTAAATCATGAATCAAGGAATCACTCAATCAGTGATTCAACCGCGAAAACACGTCCGTAAAACAGCTTCAGAAGACCACATAACATCACATTTAAACATTCAATGACCACAAACCAGAGAAAAGAGAGTATTTTGATTACTATATCTCATTATATTGTGGGTCACCTGTTCTTTATTTAAAGTACGCTTGAATAAATCGGTCAAGAAAACAGTTTAAATGTCTATTTCAACAACAAACAGTGATGGTCTCACCGGGCTGGTGACCAGCGGGGACTGACCGCGCGGTCTCTTCAACAGCTGCTGTGCGTGAAGCTGAATGTTGGCTCCTCCATCAGACGCCCGGCGGCCCAGAGGACCCATGCCATTCAGCAGCTGCAGGGTGGGCGGCTGCAGGAGAGACTGTTCCTGCACACATCACACATCAGGTGATCTCAGGGTCAGCCGGTGTCCGAGCTGATATATGAGTGTGTGTGTGTGTGTGTGTGTGTGTGCTTTACCTTGTACTCCAGCTGCTGCGTGGGCTGCAGGTTCGGGGTCGGCATCAGATGCATCTGTGCCATGGTGGGCACCAGCGGAGGGAAGGGCGGCTGAGGGGCCACACGCGGAAACCCAGGAGCCAGTTTCTGAAGATCCTCCTGAAGCTCAGCCCTGACAAACACACACAACATCAGTGCTGGGGGAAGGTGGGAGGGGTCTAGAGTGAACTGGGAGGAGCTTGGTTTAGGTGGGAGGGGCCTAAGTAAAGTGGGAGGAGTTCAGAGTGAATTTGGAGGGTTTTGGGTTCAGTGGGAGAAGGTTAAGTTGCAGTGACTTGAGTTAAGTTTGAGGGGTTCAGAATGAACTGTTTAAACTGAAATGGGAGGGACTTCAAGCAGCTGGGAGGAGCTGGATTTACTGGGAGTGAACTGGGAGGGACTTTACTAAAATGGGAGGAGTTTAGAGTGAACTGGGAGGGACCTGATTTAAATGGAGGAGTTTACAGTGAACTGGAAGGGACTTGGGTAAAATGGAAGATGTTAAGAGAAAATTAGCAGGGGCTTGAGTTTGGTAGGAGGAGTTTAATGTGGGAGGGACTTGAATTAGATGAGGAGTTTAGTGTGAACTGGGAGGGACTTGTGGTAGGTAGGAGTGGTTTGGTGAAGAGGGAGGGGCTTTAGGCACTGGTTGGGATGTGTGGTACCTGGGGTCGGGAACGCCCACAGTGTGTCGTCTCATGGACAGGTATCGGGCCATCGCCTCTGGACTGGGCTCTTCTCCCTCATCACTGTCCAGAGCCATCGTCCCGTCCGTCTGAAACACACACACACACACACACACACACACACACACACTCACACAGGGTCAAGAACAATCCATCCTGCATCCTCACACTGTAAATTCACTGTATTCACTGTAAATCAGTACATTAGATTTATCCTCAGTGATTGTGAGAGCAGAGAGCTGAAAGCAGTATGACGCTCACCTCGACGATCTGATTCTCAGGGTTTATGAGCTGAACCTGTGGAACCGTCATAACACTACTCTGATCCTGCTGGACACACACAAACACACAGATCAGTCGGCTCCACGCTGGTCTAATGCACTGA